>NW_023367375.1:0-117266 GCF_902167145.1 Zea mays
ATTTTAGACCAAGAAATGGTCTCCATCAGAAATCCAAGAATGTGATCTATGGTAAGGAAACATATGTGGGGTGAGGTGTACGAGCCTCTGGTCGATGATCAATTGCCACACAACCCCCATTTTGTCGAAAATAGCCATGAACGACCATTTACAATAATACCGAAGGCTAACACCTACGGATTTTTGACCAAGAAATGGTCTCCACCAGAAATCCAAGAATGTGATCTATGACAAGGAAACATATGTGGGGTGAGGTGTATGAGCCTCTGGTCGACGATCAATGGCCAGACAACCCCCATTTTGCCGAAAATAGCCATGAATGACCATTTTCAATAATACCGAAGGCTAAGACATACGGATTTTTGACCAAGAAATGGTCTCCACCAGAAATCCAAAAATGTGAACTATGGCAAGGAAACATATGTGGGGTGAGGTGTATGAGCCTCTGGTCGATGATCAATGGCCACACAACCCCCATTTTTGTCGAAAATAGCCATGAATGACCATTTACAATAATACCGAAGGCTAACACCTACGGATTTTTGACCAAGAAATGGTCTCCACCAGAAATCCAAGAATGTGATCTACGACAAGGAAACATATGTGGGGTGAGGTGTATGAGCCTCTGGTCGACGATCAATGGCCACACAACCCCCATTTTGCCGAAAATAGCCATGAGCGACCATTTTCAATAATATTAGAGGCTAAGACCTACGGATTTTTGACCAAGAAATGGTCTCCACCAGAAATCCAAGAATGTGATCTATGGCAAGGAAACATATGTGGGGTGAGGTGTATGAGCCTCTGGTCGACGATCAATGGCCACACAACCCCCATTTTTTATAAAAATAGCCATGAGCGACCTTGAAAATAGCCATGAGCGACCATTTTCAATAATACTAGAGCCTAACACCTACGGATTTTTGACCAAGAAATGGTCTCCACCAGAAATCCAAGAATGTGATCTATGGCAAGGAAACATATATGGGGTGAGGTGTATGAGCCTCTGGTCGATGATCAATGGCCACACAACCCCCATTTTTGTCGAAAATAGCCATGAACGACCATTTTCAATAATACCGAAGGCTAACACCTACGGATTTTTGACCAAGAAATGGTCTCCACCAGAAATCCAAGAATGTGATCTATGGCAAGGAAACATATGTGGGGTGAGGTGTATGAGCCTCTGGTCGATGATCAATGGCCACACAACCCCCATTTTTGTCGAAAATAGCCATGAACGACCATTTTCAATAATATCGAAGGCTAACACCTACGGATTTTTGACCAAGAAATGGTCTCCACCAGAAATCCAAGAATGTGATCTATGGCAAGGAAACATATGTGGGGTGAGGTGTATGAGCCTCTGGTCGACGATCAATGGCCACACAACCCCCATTTTTTATGAAAATAGCCATGAGCGACCATTTTCAATAATACTAGAGGCTAACACCTACGGATTTTAGACCAAGAAATGGTCTCCACCAGAAATCCAAGAATGTGATCTATGGCAAGGAAACATATGTGGGGTGAGGTGTATGAGTGTCTGGTCGATGATCAATGGCCACACAACCCCCATTTTTGTCGAAAATAGCCATGAATGACCATTTTCAAAAATACCGAAGGCTAACACGTTCGGATTTTTGAACAAGAAATGGTCTCCACCAGAAATCCAAGAATGTGATCTATGGAAAGGAAACATATGTGGGGTGAGGTGTATGAGCGTCTGGTCGATGATTAATGGCCACACAACCCCCATTTTTGTCGAAAATAGCCATGAACGACCATTTTCAATAATACCGAAGGCTAACACGTACGGATTTTAGACCAAGAAATGGTCTCCACCAGATGGGGTGAGGTGTACGAGCCTCTGGTCGATGATCAATGGCCACACAACCCCCATTTTTGTCGAAAATAGCCATGAATGACCATTTTCAATAATACCGAAGGCTAACACCTACGGATTTTTGACCAAGAAATGGTTTCCACCAGAAATCCAAGAATGTGATCTACGACAAGGAAACATATGTGGGGTGAGGTGTATGAGCCTCTGGTCGACGATCAATGGCCACACAACCCCCATTTTGCCGAAAATAGCCATGAATGACCATTTTCAATAATACCGAAGGCTAAGACCTACGGATTTTTGACCAATAAATGGTCTCCACAGAAATCCAAGAATGTGATCTATGGCAAGGAAACATATGTGGGGTGAGGTGTATGAGCCTCTGGTCGATGATCAATGGCCACACAACCCCCATTTTTGTCGAAAATAGCCATGAATGACCATTTACAATAATACCGAAGGCTAACACCTACGGATTATTGACCAAGAAATGGTCTCCACCAGAAATCCAAGAATGTGATCTACGACAAGGAAACATATGTGGGGTGAGGTGTATGAGCCTCTGGTCGATGATCAATGGCCACACAACCCCCATTTTTGCCGAAAATAGCCATGAGTGACCATTTTCAATAATACACCTCACCCCACATATGTTTCCTTGCCATAGATCACATTCTTGGATTTCTGGTGGAGACCATTTCTTGGTCAAAAATCCGTAGGTGTTAGCCTTCGGTATTATTGAAAACGGTCGTTCATGGCGATTTTCGGCAAAAATGGGGGTTGTGTGGCCATTGATCATCGACCAGACGCTCATACACCTCACCCCACATATGTTTCCTTGCCATAGAATGACCATTTTCAAAAATACCAAAGGCTAACACCTACGGATTTTTGACCAAGAAATGGTCTCCACCATAAATCCAAGAATGTGATCTATGGCAAGGAAACATATGTGGGGTGAGGTGTATTATTGAAAATGGTCGCTCATGGCTATTTTCGGCAAAAATGGGGGTTGTGTGGCCATTGATCATCGACCAGAGGCTCATACACCTCACCCCACATATGTTTCCTTGTCATAGATCACATTCTTGGATTTCTGGTGGAGACCATTTCTTGGTCAAAAATCCGTAGGTGTTAGCCTTCGATATTATTGAAAATGGTCATTCATGGCTATTTTTGACAAAAATGGGGGTTGTGTGGCCATTGATCTTCCACCAGAGGCTCATACACCTTACCCCACATATGTTTCCTTGCCATAGATCACATTCTTGGATTTCTGGTGGAGACCATTTCTTGGTCAAAAATCCTTAGGTGTTAGCCTTCGGTATTATTGAAAATGGTCGTTCATGGCTATTTTCGACAAAAATGGGGGTTGTGTGGCCATTGATCATCGACCAGACGCTCATACACCTCACCCCACATATGTTTCCTTGCCATAGATCACATTCTTGGATTTCTGGTGGAGACCATTTCTTGGTCAAAAACTCGTACATGTTAGCCTTCGGTATTATTGAAAATGGTCGTTCATGGCTATTTTCGACAAAAATGGGGGTTGTGTGGCCATTGATCATCGACCAGAGGCTCATAAATCTCACCCCACATATGTTTCCTTGCCATAGATCACATTCTTGGATTTCTGGTGGAGACCATTTCTTGGGCAAAAATCCGTAGGTGTTAGCCTTCGGTATTATTGAAAATGGTCACTCATGGCTATTTTCGGCAAAATGGGGGTTGTGTGGCCATTGATCGTCGACCAGACGCTCGTACACCTCACCCCACATATGTTTCCTTGCCATATATCACATTTTTGGATTTATGGTGGAGACCATTTCTTGGTCAAAAATCCGTAGGTGTTAGCCTTCGATATTATTGAAAATGGTCATTCATGGCTATTTTCGACAAAAATGGGGGTTGTGTGGCCATTGATCTTCGACCAGAGGCTCATACACCTCACTACACATATGTTTCCTTGTCGTAGATCACATTCTTGGATTTCTGGTGGAGACCATTTCTTGGTCAAAAATCCGTAGGTGTTAGCCTTCGATATTATTGAAAATGGTCATTCATGGCTATTTTCGGCAAAATGGGGGTTGTGTGGCCATTGATCGTCGACCAGAGGCTCATACACCTCACCCCACATATGTTTCCTTGTCGTAGATCACATTCTTGGATTTCTGGTGGAGACCATTTCTTGGTCAAAAATCCGTAGGTGTTAGCCTTCGATATTATTGAAAATGGTCGTTCATGGCTATTTTCGACAAAAATGGGGGTTGTGTGGCCATTGATCATCGACCAGAGGCTCATACACCTCACCCCACATATGTTTCCTTGCCATAGATCACATTCTTGGATTTCTGGTGGAGACCATTTCTTGGTCAAAAATCCGTAGGTCTTAGCCTCTAATATTATTGAAAATGGTCGCTCATGGCTATTTTCGGCAAAATGGGGGTTGTGTGGCCATTGATCGTCGACCTAGAGGCTCATACACTTCACCCCACATATGTTTCCTTGTCGTAGATCACATTCTTGGATTTCTGGTGGAGACCATTTCTTGGTCAAAAATCCGTAGGTGTTAGCCTTCGGTATTATTGTAAATGGTCATTCATGGCTATTTTCGACAAAAATGGGGGTTGTGTGGCCATTGATCATCGACCAGAGGCTCATACACCTCACCCCACATATGTTTCCTTGCCATAGATCACATTCTTGGATTTCTGGTGGAGACCATTTCTTGGTCAAAAATCCGTAGGTCTTAGCCTCTAGTATTATTGAAAATGGTCGCTCATGGCTATTTTCATAAAAAATGGGGGTTGTGTGGCCATTGATCGTCGACCAGAGGCTCATACACCTCACCCCACATATGTTTCCTTGCCATAGATCACATTCTTGGATTTCTGGTGGAGACCATTTCTTGGTCAAAAATCCGTAGGTGTTAGCATTCGATATTATTGAAAATGGTCGTTCATGGCTATTTTCGACAAAAATGGGGGTTGTGTGGCCATTGATCATCGACCAGAGGCTCATACACCTCACCCCACATATGTTTCCTTGCCATAGATCACATTCTTGGATTTCTGGTGGAGACCATTTCTTGGTTAAAAACTCGTACGTGTTAGCCTTCGGTATTTTTGAAAATGGTCATTCATGGCTATTTTCGACAGAAATGGGGGTTGTGTGGCCATTGATCATCGACCAGAGGATCGTACACCTCACTCCACATATGTTTCCTTGCCATAGATCACATTCTTGGATTTCTGGTGGAGACCATTTCTTGGTCAAAAATCCGTAGGTCTTAGCCTCTAGTATTATTGAAAATGGTCGTTCATGGCTATCTTCGACAAAAATGGGGGTTGTGTGGCCATTGATCATCGACCAGACGCTGATACACCTCACCCCACATATGTTTCCTTGCCATAGATCACATTCTTGGATTTCTGGTGGAGACCATTTCTTGGTCTAAAATCCGTAGGTGTTAGCCTCTAGTATTATTGAAAATGGTCGCTCATGGCTATTTTCATAAAAAATGGGGGTTGTGTGGCCATTGATCATCGACCAGAGGCTCATACACCTCACCCCACATATGTTTCCTTGCCATAGATCACATTCTTGGATTTCTGGTGGAGACCATTTCTTGGTCAAAAATCCATAGGTGTTAGCCTTCGATATTATTGAAAATGGTCGTTCATGGCTATTTTCGACAAAAATGGGGGTTGTGTGGCCATTGATCATCGACCAGAGGCTCATACACCTCACCCCACATATGTTTCCTTGCCATAGATCACATTCTTGGATTTCTAGTGGAGACCATTTCTTGGTCAAAAATCCGTAGGTGTTAGCCTTCGGTATTATTGAAAATGGTCGTTCATGGCTATTTTCGACAAAAATGGGGGTTGTGTGGCCATTGATCATCGACCAGAGGCTCATACACCTCACCCCACATATGTTTCCTTGCCATAGATCACATTCTTGGATTTCTGGTGGAGACCATTTCTTGGTCAAAAATCCGTAGGTGTTAGCCTCTAGTATTATTGAAAATGGTCGCTCATGGCTATTTTCAAGGTCGCTCATGGCTATTTTCATAAAAAATGGGGGTTGTGTGGCCATTGATCGTCGACCAGAGGCTCATACACCTCACCCCACATATGTTTCCTTGCCATAGATCACATTCTTGGATTTCTGGTGGAGACCATTTCTTGGTCAAAAATCCGTAGGTCTTAGCCTCTAATATTATTGAAAATGGTCGCTCATGGCTATTTTCGGCAAAATGGGGGTTGTGTGGCCATTGATCGTCGACCAGAGGCTCATACACCTCACCCCACATATGTTTCCTTGGCGTAGATCACATTCTTGGATTTCTGGTGGAGACCATTTCTTGGTCAAAAATCCGTAGGTGTTAGCCTTCGGTAATATTGTAAATGGTCATTCATGGCTATTTTCGAAAAAATGGGGGTTGTGTGGCCATTGATCGTCGACCAGACGCTCATACACCTCACCCCACATATGTTTCCTTGCCATAGATCACATTCTTGGATTTATGGTGCAGACCATTTCTTGGTCAAAAATCCGTAGGTGTTAGCCTTCGGTATTATTGAAAATGGTCGTTCATGGCTATTTTCGGCAAAATGGGGGTTGTGTGGCCATTGATCGTCGACCAGAGGCTCATACACCTCACCCCACATATGTTTCCTTGTCGTAGATCACATTCTTGGATTTCTGGTGGAGACCATTTCTTGGTCAAAAATCCGTAGGTGTTAGCCTTCGATATTATTGAAAATGGTCGTTCATGGCTATTTTCGACAAAAATGGGGGTTGTGTGGCCATTGATCGTCGACCAGAGGCTCATACACCTCACCCCACATATGTTTCCTTGTCGTAGATCACATTCTTGGATTTCTGGTGGAGACCATTTCTTGGTCAAAAATCCGTAGGTGTTAGCCTTCGATATTATTGAAAATGGTCGTTCATGGCTATTTTCGACAAAAATGGGGGTTGTGTGGCAATTGATCATCGACCAGAGGCTCATACACCTCACCCCACATATGTTTCCTTGCCATAGATCACATTCTTGGATTTCTGGTGGAGACCATTTCTTGGTCAAAAATCCGTACGTGTTAGCCTTCGGTATTATTGAAAATGGTCGTTCATGGCTATTTTCGACAAAAATGGGGGTTGTGTGGCCATTGATCATCGACCAGAGGCTCGTACACTTCACCCCACATATGTTTTCTTGCCATAGATCAGAATCTTGGATTTCTCGTGGAGACCATTTGTTGGTCAAAAATTCGTAGGTGTTAGCCTTCGGTATTATTGAAAATGGTCGTTCATGGCTATTTTCGACAAAAATGGGGGTTGTGTGGCCATTGATCATCGACCAGACGCTCATACACCTCACCCCACATATGTTTCCTTGCCATAGATCACATTCTTGGATTTCTGGTGGAGACCATTTCTTGGTCAAAAATCCGTAGGTGTTAGCCTTCGATATTATTGAAAATGGTCATTCATGGCTATTTTTGACAAAAATGGGGGTTGTGTGGCCATTGATCTTCCACCAGAGGCTCATACACCTCACCCCACATATGTTTCCTTGCCATAGATCACATTCTTGGATTTCTGGTGGAGACCATTTCTTGGTCAAAAATCCGTAGGTGTTAGCCTTCGGTATTATTGAAAATGGTCGTTCATGGCTATTTTCGACAAAAATGGGGGTTGTGTGGCCATTGATCATCGACCAGACGCTCATACACCTCACCCCACATATGTTTCCTTGCCATAGATCACATTCTTGGATTTCTGGTGGAGACCATTTCTTGGTCAAAAACTCGTACGTGTTAGCCTTCGATATTATTGAAAATGGTCGTTCATGGCTATTTTCGACAAAAATGGGGGTTGTGTGGCCATTGATCATCGACCAGAGGCTCATAAATCTCACCCCACATATGTTTCCTTGCCATAGATCACATTCTTGGATTTCTGGTGGAGACCATTTCTTGGGCAAAAATCCGTAGGTGTTAGCCTTCGGTATTATTGAAAATGGTCATTCATGGCTATTTTCGGCAAAATGGGGGTTGTGTGGCCATTGATCGTCGACCAGACGCTCGTACACCACACCCCACATATGTTTCCTTGCCATATATCACATTTTTGGATTTATGGTGGAGACCATTTCTTGGTCAAAAATCCGTAGGTGTTAGCCTTCGATATTATTGAAAATGGTCATTCATGGCTATTTTCGACAAAAATGGGGGTTGTGTGGCCATTGATCTTCGACCAGAGGCTCATACACCTCACTACACATATGTTTCCTTGTCGTAGATCACATTCTTGGATTTCTGGTGGAGACCATTTCTTGGTCAAAAATCCGTAGGTGTTAGCCTTCGATATTATTGAAAATGGTCATTCATGGCTTTTTTCGGCAAAATGGGGGTTGTGTGGCCATTGATCGTCGACCAGAGGCTCATACACCTCACCCCACATATGTTTCCTTGTCGTAGATCACATTCTTGGATTTCTGGTGGAGACCATTTCTTGGTCAAAAATCCGTAGGTGTTAGCCTTCGGTATTATTGTAAATGGTCATTCATGGCTATTTTCGACAAAAATGGGGTTGTGTGGCCATTGATCATCGACCAGAGGCTCATACACCTCACCCCACATATGTTTCCTTGCCATAGATCACATTCTTGGATTTCTGGTGGAGACCATTTCTTGGTCAAAAATCCGTAGGTCTTAGCCTCTAGTATTATTGAAAATGGTCGCTCATGGCTATTTTCATAAAAAATGGGGGTTGTGTGGCCATTGATCGTCGACCAGAGGCTCATACACCTCACCCCACATATGTTTCCTTGCCATAGATGACATTCTTGGATTTCTGGTGGAGACCATTTCTTGGTCAAAAATCCGTAGGTGTTAGCCTTCGATATTATTGAAAATGGTCGTTCATGGCTACTTTCGACAAAAATGGGGGTTGTGTGGCCATTGATCATCGACCAGAGGCTCATACACCTCACCCCACATATGTTTCCTTGCCATAGATCACATTCTTGGATTTCTGGTGGAGACCAATTCTTGGTTAAAAACTCGTAGGTGTTAGCCTTCGGTATTATTAAAAATGGTCATTCATGGCTATTTTCGGCAAAATGGGGGTTGTGTGGCCATTGATCATCGACCAGAGGCTCATACACCTCACCCCACATATGTTTCCTTGCCATAGATCACATTCTTGGATTTCTGGTGGAGACCATTTCTTGGTCAAAAATCCGAAACGTGTTAGCCTTCGGTATTTTTGAAAATGGTCATTCATGGCTATTTTCGACAAAAATGGGGGTTGTGTGGCCATTGATCATCGACCAGAGGATCGTACACCTCACTCCACATATGTTTCCTTGCCATAGATCACATTCTTGGATTTCTGGTGGAGACCATTTCTTGGTCAAAAATCCGTAGGTCTTAGCCTCTAGTATTATTGAAAATGGTCGTTCATGGCTATTTTCGACAAAAATGGGGGTTGTGTGGCCATTGATCATCGACCAGACGCTCATACACCTCACCCCACATATGTTTCCTTGCCATAGATCACATTCTTGGATTTCTGGTGGAGACCATTTCTTGGTCTAAAATCCGTAGGTGTTAGCCTCTAGTATTATTGAAAATGGTCGCTCATGGCTATTTTCATAAAAAATGGGGGTTGTGTGGCCATTGATCGTCGACCAGAGGCTCATACACCTCACCCCACATATGTTTCCTTGCCATAGATCACATTCTTGGATTTCTGGTGGAGACCATTTCTTGGTCAAAAATCCGTAGGTGTTAGCCTTCGATATTATTGAAAATGGTCGTTCATGGCTATTTTCGACAAAAATGGGGGTTGTGTGGCCATTGATCATCGACCAGAGGCTCATACACCTCACCCCACATATGTTTCCTTGCCATAGATCACATTCTTGGATTTCTGGTGGAGACCATTTCTTGGTCAAAAATCCGTAGGTGTTAGCCTTCGGTATTATTGAAAATGGTCGTTCATGGCTATTTTCGACAAAAATGGGGGTTGTGTGGCCATTGATCATCGACCAGAGGCTCATACACCTCACCCCACATATGTTTCCTTGCCATAGATCACATTCTTGGATTTCTGGTGGAGACCATTTCTTGGTCAAAAATCCGTAGGTGTTAGCCTCTAGTATTATTGAAAATGGTCGCTCATGGCTATTTTCAAGGTCGCTCATGGCTATTTTCATAAAAATGGGGGTTGTGTGGCCATTGATCGTCGACCAGAGGCTCATACACCTCACCCCACATATGTTTCCTTGCCATAGATCACATTCTTGGATTTCTGGTGGAGACCATTTCTTGGTCAAAAATCCGTAGGTCTTAGCCTCTAATATTATTGAAAATGGTCGCTCATGGCTATTTTCGGCAAAATGGGGGTTGTGTGGCCATTGATCGTCGACCTAGAGGCTCATACACCTCACCCCACATATGTTTCCTTGTCGTAGATCACATTCTTGGATTTCTGGTGGAGACCATTTCTTGGTCAAAAATCCGTAGGTGTTAGCCTTCGGTATTATTGTAAATGGTCATTCATGGCTATTTTCGAAAAAAATGGGGGTTGTGTGGCCATTGATCGTCGACCAGACGCTCATACACCTCACCCCACATATGTTTCCTTGCCATAGATCACATTCTTGGATTTATGGTGGAGACCATTTCTTGGTCAAAAATCCGTAGGTGTTAGCCTTCGGTATTATTGAAAATGGTCGTTCATGGCTATTTTCGGCAAAATGGGGGTTGTGTGGCCATTGATCGTCGACCAGAGGCTCATACACCTCACCCCACATATGTTTCCTTGTCGAAGATCACATTCTTGGATTTCTGATGGAGACCATTTCTTGGTCAAAAATCCGTTGGTGTTAGCCTTCGATATTATTGAAAATGGTCGTTCATGGCTATTTTCGACAAAAATGGGGGTTGTGTGGCCATTGATCGTCGACCAGAGGCTCATACACCTCACCCCACATATGTTTCCTTGTCGTAGATCACATTCTTGGATTTCTGGTGGAGACCATTTCTTGGTCAAAAATCCGTAGGTGTTAGCCTTCGATATTATTGAAAATGGTCGTTCATGGCTATTTTCGACAAAAATGGGGGTTGTGTGGCCATTGATCATCGACCAGAGGCTCATACACCTCACCCCACATATGTTTCCTTGCCATAGATCACATTCTTGGATTTCTGGTGGAGACCATTTCTTGGTCAAAAATCCGTACGTGTTAGCCTTCGGTATTATTGAAAATGGTCGTTCATGGCTATTTTCGACAAAAATGGGGGTTGTGTGGCCATTGATCATCGACCAGAGGCTCGTACACTTCACCCCACATATGTTTTCTTGCCATAGATCAGAATCTTGGATTTCTCGTGGAGACCATTTGTTGGTCAAAAATTCGTAGGTGTTAGCCTTCGGTATTATTGAAAATGGTCGTTCATGGCTATTTTCGACAAAAATGGGGGTTGTGTGGCCATTGATCATCGACCAGACGCTCATACACCTCACCCCACATATGTTTCCTTGCCATAGATCACATTCTTGGATTTCTGGTGGAGACCATTTCTTGGTCAAAAATCCGTAGGTGTTAGCCTTCGATATTATTGAAAATGGTCATTCATGGCTATTTTTGACAAAAATGGGGGTTGTGTGGCCATTGATCTTCCACCAGAGGCTCATACACCTCACCCCACATATGTTTCCTTGCCATAGATCACATTCTTGGATTTCTGGTGGAGACCATTTCTTGGTCAAAAATCCGTAGGTAGTTAGCCTTCGGTATTATTGAAAATGGTCGTTCATGGCTATTTTCGACAAAAATGGGGGTTGTGTGGCCATTGATCATCGACCAGACGCTCATACACCTCACCCCACATATGTTTCCTTGCCATAGATCACATTCTTGGATTTCTGGTGGAGACCATTTCTTGGTCAAAAACTCGTACGTGTTAGCCTTCGATATTATTGAAAATGGTCGTTCATGGCTATTTTCGACAAAAATGGGGGTTGTGTGGCCATTGATCATCGACCAGAGGCTCATAAATCTCACCCCACATATGTTTCCTTGCCATAGATCACATTCTTGGATTTCTGGTGGAGACCATTTCTTGGGCAAAAATCCGTAGGTGTTAGCCTTCGGTATTATTGAAAATGGTCATTCATGGCTATTTTCGGCAAAATGGGGGTTGTGTGGCCATTGATCGTCGACCAGACGCTCGTACACCTCACCCCACATATGTTTCCTTGCCATATATCACATTTTTGGATTTATGGTGGAGACCATTTCTTGGTCAAAAATCCGTAGGTGTTAGCCTTCGATATTATTGAAAATGGTCATTCATGGCTATTTTCGACAAAAATGGGGGTTGTGTGGCCATTGATCTTCGACCAGAGGCTCATACACCTCACTACACATATGTTTCCTTGTCGTAGATCACATTCTTGGATTTCTGGTGGAGACCATTTCTTGGTCAAAAATTCGTAGGTGTTAGCCTTCGATATTATTGAAAATGGTCATTCATGGCTATTTTCGGCAAAATGGGGGTTGTGTGGCCATTGATCGTCGACCAGAGGCTCATACACCTCACCCCACATATGTTTCCTTGTCGTAGATCACATTCTTGGATTTCTGGTGGAGACCATTTCTTGGTCAAAAATCCGTAGGTGTTAGCCTTCGATGTTATTGAAAATGGTCGTTCATGGCTATTTTCGACAAAAATGGGGGTTGTGTGGCCATTGATCATCGACCAGAGGCTCATACACCTCACCCCACATATGTTTCCTTGCCATAGATCACATTCTTGGATTTCTGGTGGAGACCATTTCTTGGTCAAAAATCCGTAGGTCTTAGCCTCTAATATTATTGAAAATGGTCGCTGCATGGCTATTTTCGGCAAAATGGGGGTTGTGTGGCCATTGATCGTCGACCAGAGGCTCATACACCTCACCCCACATATGTTTCCTTGTCGTAGATCACATTCTTGGATTTCTGGTGGAGACCATTTCTTGGTCAAAAATCCGTAGGTGTTAGCCTTCGGTATTATTGTAAATGGTCATTCATGGCTTTTTTCGACAAAAATGGGGTTGTGTGGCCTATTGATCATCGACCAGAGGCTCATACACCTCACCCCACATATGTTTCCTTGCCATAGATCACATTCTTGGATTTCTGGTGGAGACCATTTCTTGGTCAAAAATCCGTAGGTCTTAGCCTCTAGTATTATTGAAAATGGTTGCTCATGGCTATTTTCATAAAAAATGGGGGTTGTGTGGCCATTGATCGTCGACCAGAGGCTCATACACCTCACCCCACATATGATTCCTTGCCATAGATCACATTCTTGGATTTCTGGTGGAGACCATTTCTTGGTAAAAAATCCGTAGGTGTTAGCCTTCGATATTATTGAAAATGGTCGTTCATGGCTATTTTCGACAAAAATGGGGGTTGTGTGGCCATTGATCATCGACCAGAGGCTCATACACCTCACCCCACATATGTTTCCTTGCCATAGATCACATTCTTGGATTTCTGGTGGAGACCATTTCTTGGTTAAAAACTCGTAGGTGTTAGCCTTCGGTATTATTGAAAATGGTCATTCATGGCTATTTTCGGCAAAATGGGGGTTGTGTGGCCATTGATCATCGACCAGAGGCTCATACACCTCACCCCACATATGTTTCCTTGCCATAGATCACATTCTTGGATTTCTGGTGGAGACCATTTCTTGGTCAAAAATCCGAACGTGTTAGCCTTCGGTATTTTTTAAAATGGTCATTCATGGCTATTTTCGACAAAAATGGGGGTTGTGTGGCCATTGATCATCGACCAGAGGATCGTACACCTCACTCCACATATGTTTCCTTGCCATAGATCACATTCTTGGATTTCTGGTGGAGACCATTTCTTGGTCAAAAATCCGTAGGTCTTAGCCTCTAGTATTATTGAAAATGGTCGTTCATGGCTATTTTCGACAAAAATGGGGGTTGTGTGGCCATTGATCATCGACCAGACGCTCATACACCTCACCCCACATATGTTTCCTTGCCATAGATCACATTCTTGGATTTCTGGCGGAGACCATTTCTTGGTCCAAAATCCGTAGGTGTTAGCCTCTAGTATTATTGAAAATGGTCGCTCATGGCTATTTTCATAAAAAATGGGGGTTGTGTGGCCATTGATCGTCGACCAGAGGCTCATACACCTCACCCCACATATGTTTCCTTGCCATAGATCACATTCTTGGATTTCTGGTGGAGACCATTTCTTGGTCAAAAATCCGTAGGTGTTAGCCTTCGATATTATTGAAAATGGTCGTTCATGGCTATTTTCGACAAAAATGGGGGTTGTGTGGCCATTGATCATCGACCAGAGGCTCATACACCTCACCCCACATATGTTTCCTTGCCATAGATCACATTCTTGGATTTCTGGTGGAGGCCATTTCTTGGTCAAAAATCCGTAGGTGTTAGCCTTCGGTATTATTGAAAATGGTCGTTCATGGCTATTTTCCGACAAAAATGGGGGTTGTGTGGCCATTGATCATCGACCAGAGGCTCATACACCTCACCCCACATATGTTTCCTTGCCATAGATCACATTCTTGGATTTCTGGTGGAGACCATTTCTTGGTCAAAAATCCGTAGGTGTTAGCCTCTAGTATTATTGAAAATGGTCGCTCATGGCTAATTTTCAAGGTCGCTCATGGCTATTTTCAGTAAAAAATGGGGGTTGTGTGGCCATTGATCGTCGACCAGAGGCTCATACACCTCACCCCACATATGTTTCCTTGCCATAGATCACATTCTTGGATTTCTGGTGGAGACCATTTCTTGGTCTAAAATCCGTAGGTGTTAGCCTCTAGTATTATTGAAAATGGTCGCTCATGGCTATTTTCAAGGTCGCTCATGGCTATTTTCATAAAAAATGGGGGTTGTGTGGCCATTTATCATCGACTAGAGGCTCATAAACCTCACCCCACATATGTTTCCTTGCCATAGATCACATTCTTGGATTTCTGGTGGAGACCATTTCTTGGTCAAAAACTCGTACGTGTTAGCCTTCGGTATTATTGAAAATGGTCGTTCATGGCTATTTTCGACAAAAATGGGGGTTGTGTGGCCATTGATCATCGACCAGAGGCTCGTACACCTCACCCCACATATGTTTCCTTGCCATAGATCACATTCTTGGATTTCTGGTGGAGACCATTTCTTGGTCAAAAATCCGTAGGTGTTAGCCTCTAGTATTATTGAAAATGGGTGCTCATGGCTATTTTCAAGGTCGCTCATGGCTATTTTCATAAAAAATGGGGGTTGTGTGGCCATTTATCATCGACTAGAGGCTCATAAACCTCACCCCACATATATTTCCTTGCCATAGATCACATTCTTGGATTTCTGGTGGAGACCATTTCTTGGTCAAAAATCCGTAGGTGTTAGCCTTCGGTATTATTGAAAATGGTCGTTCATGGCTATTTCGACAAAAATGGGGGTTGTGTGGCCATTGATCATCGACCAGACGCTCATACACCTCACCCCACATATGTTTCCTTGCCATAGATCACATTCTTGGATTTCTGGTCGATGATCAATGGCCACACAACCCCCATTTTTGTCGAAAATAGCCATGAACGACCATTTTCAATAATACCGAAGGCTAACACCTACGGATTTTAGACCAAGAAATGGTCTCCACCAGAAATCCAAGAATGTGATCTATGGCAAGGAAACATATGTGGGTGTCGAAAATAGCCATGAGCGACCATTTTCAACAATAACGAAGGCTAACACCTACGGATTTTTGACCAAGAAATGGTCTCCACCAGAAACCAAGAATGTGATCTATGACAAGGAAACATATGTGGGGTGAGGTGTATGAGCCTCTGGTCGATGATCAATTGCCACACAACCCCCATTTTGCCGAAAATAGCCATGAACGACCATTTTCAATAATACCGAAGGCTAACACCTACGGATTTTAGACCAAGAAATGGTCTCCACCAGAAATCCAAGAATGTGATCTACGACAAGGAAACATATGTGGGGTGTTTCTTGGTCAAAAATCCGTAGGTGTTAGCCTTCAGTATTTTTGAAAATGGTCGTTCATGGCTATTTTCGACTAAAATGGGGGTTGTGTGGCCATTGATCATCGACCAGACGCTCATACACCTCACCCCACATATGTTTCCTTGCCATAGATCACATTCTTGGATTTCTGGTGGAGACCATTTCTTGGTCAAAAATCCGTAGGTGTTAGCCTTCGGTATTATTGAAAATGGTCGTTCATGGCTATTTTCGACACCCACATATGTTTCCTTGCCATA
The DNA here is from genome assembly GCF_902167145.1 of Zea mays. Classification (NCBI taxonomy): domain Eukaryota; kingdom Viridiplantae; phylum Streptophyta; class Magnoliopsida; order Poales; family Poaceae; genus Zea; species Zea mays. Next base: position 16,210 of record NW_023367375.1, read on the forward strand.
GATCACATTCTTGGATTTCTGGTGGAGACCATTTCTTGGTCTAAAATCCGTAGGTGTTAGCCTTCGGTATTATTGAAAATGGTCGTTCATGGCTATTTTCGACAAAAATGGGGGTTGTGTGGCCATTGATCATCGACCAGAAATCCAAGAATGTGATCTATGGCAAGGAAACATATGTGGGGTGAGGTGTATGAGCGTCTGGTCGATGATCAATGGCCACACAAACCCCATTTTTGTCAAAATAGCCATGAACGACCATTTTCAATAATACCGAAGGCTAACACCTACGGATTTTTGACCAAGAAATGGCTCCACCAGAAATCCAAGAATGTGATCTATGGCAAGGAAACATATGTGGGGTGAGGTTTATGAGCCTCTAGTCGATGATAAATGGCCACACAACCCCCATTTTTTATGAAAATAGCCATGAGCGACCATTTTCAATAATACTTGAGGCTAACACATTCGGATTTTTGCCCAAGAAATGGTCTCCACCAGAAATCCAAGAATGTGATCTACGAAAAGGAAACATATGTGTAGTGAGGTGTATGAGCGTCTGGTCGATGATCAATGGTCACACAACCCCCATTTTTGTCGAAAATAGCCATGAACGACAATTTTCAATAATACCGAAGGCTAACACCTATGGATTTTTGACCAAGAAATGGTCTCCACCAGAAATCCAAGAATGTGATCTATGGCAAGGAAACATATGTGGGGTGAGGTTTATGAGCCTCTGGTCGATGATAAATGGCCACACAACCCCCATTTTTTATGGAAATAGCCATGAGCGACCTTGAAAATAGCCATAAACGACCATTTTCAATAATACCGAAGGCTAACACGTACGGATTTTAGACCAAGAAATGGTCTCCACCAGATGGGGTGAGGTGTACGAGCCTCTGGTCGATGATCAATGGCCACACAACCCCCATTTTTGTCGAAAATAGCCATGAATGACCATTTTCAATAATACCGAAGGCTAACACCTACGGATTTTTGACCAAGAAATGATTTCCACCAGAAATCCAAGAATGTAATCTATGGCAAGGAAACATATGTGGGGTGAGGTTTATGAGCCTCTAGTCGATGATAAATGGCCACACAACCCCCATTTTTTATGAAAATAGCCATGAGCGACCTTGAAAATAGCCATGAACGACCATTTTCAATAATACCGAAGGCTAACACGTACGGATTTTAGACCAAGAAATGGTCTCCACCAGATGGGGTGAGGTGTACGAGCCTCTGGTCGATGATCAATGGCCACACAACCCCCATTTTTGTCGAAAATAGCCATGAATGACCATTTTCAATAATACCGAAGGCTAACACCTACGGATTTTTGACCAAGAAATGGTTTCCACCAGAAATCCAAGAATCTGATCTATGGCAAGGAAACATATGTGGGGTGAGGTGTACGAGCCTCTGGTCGATGATCAATGACCACACAACCCCCATTTTGCCGAAAATAGCCATGAATGACCATTTTCAATAATACCGAAGCCTAACACGTACGAGTTTTTAACCAAGAAATGGTCTCCACCAGAAATCCAAGAATGTGATCTATGGCAAGGAAACATATGTGGGGTGAGGTGTATGAGCCTCTGGTCGATGATCAATGGCCACACAACCCCCATTTTTGTCGAAAATAGCCATGAACGACCACTTTCAATAATATTAGAGGCTAAGACCTACGGATTTTTGACCAAGAAATGGTCTCCACCAGAAATCCAAGAATGTGATCTATGGCAAGGAAACATATGTGGGGTGAGGTGTATGAGCCTCTAGTCGATGATCAATGGCCACACAACCCCCATTTTTGTCGAAAATAGCCATGAACGACCATTTTCAATAATATTAGAGGCTAACACCTACGGATTTTAGACCAAGAAATGGTCTCCACCAGAAATCCAAGAATGTGATATATGGCAAGGAAACATATGTGGGGTGAGGTGTATGAGCGTCTGGTCGATGATCAATGGCCACACAACCCCCATTTTTGTCGAAAATAGCCATGAACGACCATTTTCAATAATACTAGAGGCTAAGACCTACGGATTTTTGACCAAGAAATTGTCTCCACCAGAAATCCAAGAATGTGATCTATGGCAAGGAAACATATGTGGAGTGAGGTGTACGATCCTCTGGTCGATGATCAATGGCCACACAACCCCCATTTTTGTCGAAAATAGCCATGAACGACCATTTTCAATAATATCGAAGGCTAACACCTACGGATTTTTGACCAAGAAATGGTCTCCACCAGAAATCCAAGAATGTGATCTATGGCAAGGAAACATATGTGGGGTGTGGTGTATGAGCCTCTGGTCGATGATCAATGGCCACACAACCCCCATTTTTGTCGAAAATAGCCATGAACGACCATTTTCAATAATACCGAAGGCTAACACCTACGGATTTTTGACCAAGAAATGGTCTCCACCAGAAATCCAAGAATGTGATCTATGGCAAGGAAACATATGTGGGGTGAGGTGTATGAGCGTCTGGTCGATGATCAATGGCCACACAACCCCCATTTTTGTCGAAAATAGCCATGAACGACCATTTTCAATAATATCGAAGGCTAACACCTACGGATTTTTGACGAAGAAATGGTCTCCACCAAAAATCCAAGAATGTGATCTATGGCAAGGAAACATATGTGGGGTGAGGTGTATGAGCCTCTGGTCGATGATAAATGGCCACACAACCCCCATTTTTTATGAAAATAGCCAAGAGCGACCTTGAAAATAGCCATGAGCGACCATTTTCAATAATACTAGAGGCTAACACCTACGGATTTTAGACCAAGAAATGGTCTCCACAAGAAATCCAAGAATGTGATCTATGGCAAGGAAACATATGTGGGGTGAGGTGTATGAGCGTCTGGTCGATGATCAATGGCCACACGACCCCCATTTTTGTCAAAAATAGCCATGAACGACCATTTTCAATAATACCGAAGGCTAACACCTACGGATTTTTGACCAAGAAATGGTCTCCACCAGAAATCCAAGAATGTGATCTACGACAAGGAAACATATGTGGGGTGAGGTGTATGAGCCTCTGGTCGACGATCAATGGCCACACAACCCCCATTTTTTATGAAAATAGCCATGAGCGACCATTTTCAATAATACTAGAGGCTAACACCTACGGATTTTAGACCAAGAAATGGTCTCCACCAGAAATCCAAGAATGTGATCTATGGCAAGGAAACATATGTGGGTGAGGTGTATGAGCGTCTGGTCGATGATCAATGGCCACACAACCCCCATTTTTGTCGAAAATAGCCATGAACGACCATTTTCAATAATACTAGAGGCTAAGACCTACGGATTTTTGACCAAGAAATGGTCTCCACCAGAAATCCAAGAATGTGATCTATGGCAAGGAAACATATGTGGAGTGAGGTGTACGATACTCTGGTCGATGATCAATGGCCACACAACCCCCATTTTTGTCGAAAATATCCATGAATGACCATTTTCAAAAATACCGAAGGCTAACACGTTCGGATTTTTGACCAAGAAATGGTCTCCACCAGAAATCCAAGAATGTGATCTATGGCAAGGAAACATATGTGGGGTGAGGTGTATGAGCGTCTGGTCGATGATCAATGGCCACACAACCCCCATTTTTGTCGAAAATAGCCATGAACGACCATTTTCAATAATACCGAAGGCTAACACGTACGGATTTTAGACCAAGAAATGGTCTCCACCAGATGGGGTGAGGTGTACGAGCCTCTGGTCGATGATCAATGGCCACACAACCCCCATTTTTGTCGAAAATAGCCATGAATGACCATTTTCAATAATACCGAAGGCTAACACCTACGGATTTTTGACCAAGAAATGTTTTCCACCAGAAATCCAAGAATGTGATCTACGACAAGGAAACATATGTGGGGTGAGGTGTATGAGCCTCTGGTCGACGATCAATGGCCACACAACCCCCATTTTGCCGAAAATAGCCATGAATGACCATTTTCAATAATACCGAAGGCTAAGACCTACGGATTTTTGACCAAGAAATGGTCTCCACCAGAAATCCAAGAATGTGATCTATGGCAAGGAAACCTATGTGGGGTGAGGTGTATGAGCCTCTGGTCGATGATCAATGGCCACACAACGCCCATTTTTGTTGAAAATAGCCATGAATGACCATTTACAATAATACCGAAGGCTAACACCTACGGATTTTTGACCAAGAAATGGTCTCCACAAGAAATCCAAGAATGTGATCTACGACAAGGAAACATATGTGGGGTGAGGTGTATGAGCCTCTAGTCGATGATCAATGGCCACAGAACCCCCATTTTTGCCGAAAATAGCCATGAGCGACCATTTTCAATAATACACCTCACCCCACATATGTTTCCTTGCCATAGATCACATTCTTGGATTTCTGGTGGAGACCATTTCTTGGTCAAAAATCCGTAGGTGTTAGCCTTCGGTATTATTGAAAACGGTTGTTCATGGCTATTTTCGGCAAAAATGGGGGTTGTGTGGCCATTGATCATCGACCAGACGCTCATACACCTCACCCCACATATGTTTCCTTGCCATAGAATGACCATTTTCAAAAATACCAAAGGCTAACACCTACGGATTTTTGACCAAGAAATGGTCTCCACCATAAATCCAAGAATGTGATCTATGGCAAGGAAACATATGTGGGGTGAGGTGTATTATTTAAAAAATGGTCGCTCATGGCTATTTTCGGCAAAAATGGGGGTTGTGTGGCCATTGATCATCGACCAGAGGCTCATACACCTCACCCCACATATGTTTCCTTGTCGTAGATCACATTCTTAGATTTCTGGTGGAGACGATTTCTTGGTCAAAAATACGTAGGTGTTAGCCTTCGGTATTATTGTAAATGGTCATTCATGGCTATTTTCGACAAAAATGGGGGTTGTGTGGCCATTGATCATCGACCAGAGGCTCATACACCTCACCCCACATATGTTTCCTTGCCATAGATCACATTCTTGGATTTCTGGTGGAGACCATTTCTTGGTCAAAAATCCGTAGGTCTTAGCCTTCGGTATTATTGAAAATGGTCATTCATGGCTATTTTCGGCAAAATGGGGGTTGTGTGGCCATTGATCGTCGACCAGAGGCTCATACACCTCACCCCACATATGTTTCCTTGTCGTAGATCACATTCTTGGATTTCTGGTGGAAACCATTTCTTGGTCAAAAATCCGTAGGTGTTAGCCTTCGGTATTATTGAAAATGGTCATTCATGGCTATTTTCGACAAAAATGGGGGTTGTGTGGCCATTGATCATCGACCAGAGGCTCGTACACCTCACCCCATCTGGTGGAGACCATTTCTTGGTCTAAAATCCGTATGTGTTAGCCTTCGGTATTATTGAAAATGGTCGTTCATGGCTATTTTCGACAAAAATGGGTGTTGTGTGGCCATTGATCATCGACCAGACGCTCATACACCTCACCCCACATATGTTTCCTTGCCATAGATCACATTCTTGGATTTCTGGTGGAGACCATTTCTTGGTCAAAAATCCGAACGTGTTAGCCTTCGGTATTTTTGAAAATGGTCATTCATGGCTATTTTCGACAAAAATGGGGGTTGTGTGGCCATTGATCATCGACCGGAGGATCGTACACCTCACTCCACATATGTTTCCTTGCCATAGATCACATTCTTGGATTTCTGGTGGAGACCATTTCTTGGACAAAAATCCGTAGGTCTTAGCCTCTAGTATTATTGAAAATGGTCGTTCATGGCTATTTTCGACAAAAATGGGGGTTGTGTGGCCATTGATCATCGACCAGAGGCTCATACACCTCACCCCACATATGTTTCCTTGCCATAGATCACATTCTTGGATTTCTGGTGGAGACCATTTCTTGGTCAAAAATCCGTAGGTGTTAGCCTTCAGTGTCATTAAAAATGGTCGTTTATGGCTATTTTCGACAAAAATGGGGGTTGTGTGGCCATTGATCATCGACCAGAGGCTCATACACCTCACCCCACATATGTTTCCTTGCCATAGATCACATTCTTGGATTTCTGGTGGAGACCATTTCTTGGTCAAAAATCCGTAGGTCTTAGCCTCTAGTATTATTGAAAATGGTCGCTCATGCCTATTTTCATAAAAAATGGGGGTTGTGTGGCCATTGATCATCGACCAGAGGCTCATACACCTCTGGTGGAGACAAATTCTTGGTCAAAAATCTGTAGGTGTTAGCCTTCGGTATTATTGAAAATGGTCGTTCATGGCTATTTTCATAAAAAATGGGGGTTGTGTGGCCATTTATCATCGACTAGAGGCTCGTACACCTCACCCCACATATGTTTCCTTGCCATAGATCACATTCTTGGATTTCTGGTGGAGACCATTTCTTGGTTAAAAACTCGTACGTGTTAGCCTTCGGTATTATTGAAAATGGTCGCTCATGGCTATTTTCATAAAAAATGGGGGTTGTGTGGCCATTGATCATCGACCAGACGCTCATACACCTCACCCCACATATGTTTCCTTGCCATAGATCACATTCTTGGATTTCTGGTGGAGACCATTTCTTGGTCAAAAATCCGTAGGTGTTAGCCTTCGGTATTATTGAAAATGGTCGTTCATGGCTATTTTCGACAAAAATGGGGGTTGTGTGGCCATTGATCATCGACCAGACGCTCATACACCTCACCCCACATATGTTTCCTTGCCATAGATCACATTCTTGGATTTCTGGTGGAGACCATTTCTTGGTCAAAAATCCGTAGGTCTTAGCCTCTAGTATTATTAAAAATGGTCGCTCATGGCTATTTTCAAGGTCGCTCATGGCTATTTTCATAAAAAAATGGGGGTTGTGTGGCCATTGATCATCGACCATAGGCTCATACACCTCACCCCACATATGTTTCCTTGCCATAGATCACATTCTTGGATTTCTGGTGGAGACCATTTCTTGGTCAAAAATCCGTAGGTGTTAGCCTCTAGTATTATTGAAAATGGTCGTTCATGGCTATTTTCGGCAAAATGGGGGTTGTGTGGCCATTGATCATCGACCAGACACTCATACACCTCACCCCACATATGTTTCCTTGCCATAGATCACATTCTTGGATTTCTGGTGGAGACCATTTCTTGGTTAAAAATCCGTACGTGTTAGCCTTTGGTATTTTTGAAAATGGTCATTCATGGCTATTTTCGACAAAAATGGGGGTTGTGTGTCCATTGATCATCGACTAGAGGCTCATACACCTCACCCCACATATGTTTCTTTGCCATAGATCACATTCTTTGATTTCTGGTGGAGACCATTTCTTGGTCAAAAATCCGTAGGTCTTAGCCTCTAGTATTATTGAAAATGGTCGTTCATGGCTATTTTCGACAAAAATGGGGGTTGTGTGGCCATTGATCATCGACTAGAGGCTCATAAACCTCACCCCACATATGTTTCCTTGCCATAGATTACATTCTTGGATTTCTGGTGGAGACCATTTCTTGGTCAAAAATCCGTAGGTGTTAGCCTTCGGTATTATTGAAAATGGTCGTTCATGGCTATTTTCGACACCCACATATGTTTCCTTGCCATAGATCACATTCTTGTATTTCTGGTGGAGACCATTTCTTGGTCTAAAATCCGTAGGTGTTAGCCTCTAGTATTATTGAAAATGGTCGCTCATGGCTATTTTCAAGGTCGCTCATGGCTATTTTCATAAAAAATGGGGGTTGTGTGGCCATTTATCATCGACTAGAGGCTCATAAACCTCACCCCACATATGTTTCCTTGCCATAGATCACATTCTTGGATTTCTGGTGGAGACCATTTCTTGGTCAAAAACTCGTACGTGTTAGCCTTTGGTATTATTGAAAATGGTCGTTCATGGCTATTTTCGACAAAAATGGGGGTTGTGGAGACCATTTCTTGGTCAAAATCCGTAGGTGTTAGCCTTCGATATTATTGAAAATGGTCGTTCATGGCTATTTTCGACAAAAATGGGGGTTGTGTGGCCATTGATCATCGACCAGACGCTCATACACCTCACCCCACATATGTTTCCTTGCCATAGATCACATTCTTGGATTTCTGGTGGAGACCATTTCTTGGTCAAAAATCCGTAGGTGTTAGCCTTCGGTATTATTGTAAATGGTCATTCATGGCTATTTTCGACAAAAATGGGGGTTGTGTGGCCATTGATCATCGACTAGAGGCTCATACACCTCACCCCACATATGTTTCCTTGCCATAGATCACATTCTTGGATTTCTGGTGGAGACCATTTCTTGGTCAAAAATCCGTAGGTCTTAGCCTTCGGTATTATTGAAAATGGTCATTCATGGCTATTTTCGGCAAAATGGGGGTTGTGTGGCCATTGATCGTCGACCAGAGGCTCATACACCTCACCCCACATATGTTTCCTTGTCGTAGATCACATTCTTGGATTTCTGGTGGAGACCATTTCTTGGTCAAAAACTTGTACGTGTTAGCCTTCGGTATTATTGAAAATGGTCATTCATGGCTATTTTCGGCAAAATGGGGGTTGTGTGGCCATTGATCATCGACCAGAGGCTCGTACACCTCACCCCACATATGTTTCCTTGCCATAGATCACATTCTTGGATTTCTGGTGGAGACCATTTCTTGGTCAAAAATCCGTAGGTGTTAGCCTTCGGTATTATTGAAAATGGTCGTTCATGGCTATTTTCGACAAAAATGGGGGTTGTGTGGCCATTGATCATCGACCAGACGCTCATACACCTCACCCCACATATGTTTCCTTGCCATAGATCACATTCTTGGATTTCTAGTGGAGACCATTTCTTGGTCAAAATTCCGTACGTGTTAGCCTTTGGTATTTTTGAAAATTGTCGTTCATGGCTATTTTCGACAAAAATGGGGGTTGTGTGGCCATTGATCATCGACCAGAGGCTCATACACCTCACCCCACATATGTTTCCTTGCCATAGATCACATTCTTGGATTTCTGGTGGAGACCATTTCTTGGGCAAAAATCCGTACGTGTTAGCCTTCGGTATTATTGAAAATGGTCATTCGTGGCTATTTTCGACAAAAATGGGGGTTGTGTGGCCATTGATCATCGACCAGAGGCTCATACACCTCACCCCACATATGTTTCCTTGCCATAGATTACATTCTTGGATTTCTGGTGGAAACCATTTCTTGGTTAAAAACTCGTATGTGTTAGCCTTCGGTATTATTGAAAATGGTCATTCATGGCTATTTTCGACAAAAATGGGGGCTGTGTGGCCATTGATCATCGACCACCCCCATTTTTGTCGAAAATAGCCATGAATGACCATTTACAATAATACCGAAGGCTAACACGTACGGATTTTAGACCAAGAAATGGTCTCCACCAGAAATCCAAGAATGCGATCTATGGCAAGAAAACATATGTGGGTTGAAGTGTACGAGCCTCTGGTCGACGATCAATGGCCACACAACCCCCATTTTGCCGAAATAGCCATGAATGACCATTTTCAATAATATCGAAGGCTAACACGTACGAGTTTTTAACCAAGAAATGGTTTCCACCAGAAATCCAAGAATGTGATCTATGGCAAGGAAACATATGTGGGGTGAGGTGTACGAGCCTCTGGTGGAGACCATTTCTTGGTAAAAAATCCGTAGGTGTTAGCCTTCGACATTATTGAAAATGGTCGTTCATGGCTATTTTCGACAAAAATGGGGGTTGTGTGGCCATTGATCATCGACCAGACGCTTATACACCTCACCCAAATTTGTTTCCTTGCCATAGATCACATTCTTGGATTTCTGGTGGAGACCATTTCTTGGTCAAAAATCCGTAGGTGTTAGCCTTCGGTATTATTGTAAATGGTCATTCATGGCTATTTTCGACAAAAATGGGGGTTGTGTGGCCATTGATCATCGACAAGAGGCTCATACACCTCACCCCACATATGTTTCCTTGCCATAGATCACATTCTTGGATTTCTGGTGGAGACCATTTCTTGGTCAAAAATCCGTAGGTCTTAGCCTTCGGTATTATTGAAAATGGTCATTCATGGCTATTTTCGGCAAAATGGGGGTTGTGTGGCCATTGATCGTCGACCAGAGGCTCATACACCTCACCCCACATATGTTTCCTTGTCGTAGATCACATTCTTGGATTTCTGGTGGAGACCATTTTTTGGTCAAAAACTCGTACGTGTTAGCCTTCGGTATTATTGAAAATGGTCATTCATGGCTATTTTCGGCAAAATGGGGGTTGTGTGGCCATTGATCATAGACCAGAGGCTCGTACACCTCACCCCACATATGTTTCCTTGCCATAGATCACATTCTTGGATTTCTGGTGGAGACCATTTCTTGGTCAAAAATCCGTAGGTTTTAGCCTTCGGTATTATTGAAAATGGTCGTTCATGGCTATTTTCGACAAAAATGGGGGTTGTGTGGCCATTGATCATCGACCAGACGCTCATACACCTCACCCCACATATGTTTCCTTGCCATAGATCACATTCTTGGATTTCTGGTGGAGACCATTTCTTGGTCAAAAATCCGTACGTGTTAGCCTTTGGTATTTTTGAAAATGGTCGTTCATGGCTATTTTCGACAAAAATGGGGGTTGTGTGGCCATTGATCATCGACCAGAGGCTCATACACCTCACCCCACATATGTTTCCTTGCCATAGATCACATTCTTGGATTTCTGGTGGAGACCATTTCTTGGGCAAAAATCCGTACGTGTTAGCCTTCGGTATTATTGAAAATGGTCATTCATGGCTATTTTCGACAAAAATGGGGGTTGTGTGGCCATTGATCATCGACCAAAGGCTCATACACCTCACCCCACATATGTTTCCTTGCCATAGATTACATTCTTGGATTTCTGGTGGAAACCATTTCTTGGTTAAAAACTCGTATGTGTTAGCCTTCGGTATTATTGAAAATGGTCATTCATGGCTATTTTCGACAAAAATGGGGGTTGTGTGGCCATTGATCATCGACCACCCCCATTTTTGTCGAAAATAGCCATGAATGACCATTTACAATAATACCGAAGGCTAACACGTACGGATTTTAGACCAAGAAATGGTCTCCACCAGAAATCCAAGAATGTGATCTATGGCAAGAAAACATATGTGGGTTGAAGTGTACGAGCCTCTGGTCGACGATCAATGGCCACACAACCCCCATTTTGCCGAAAATAGCCATGAATGACCATTTTCAATAATACCGAAGGCTAACACGTACGAGTTTTTAACCAAGAAATGGTTTCCACCAGAAATCCAAGAATGTGATCTATGGCAAGGAAACATATGTGGGGTGAGGTGTACGAGCCTCTGGTGGAGACCATTTCTTGGTCAAAAATCCGTAGGTGTTAGCCTTCGATATTATTGAAAATGGTCGTTCATGGCTATTTTCGACAAAAATGGGGGTGGTCGATGATCAATGGCCTCACAACCCCCATTTTTGTCGAAAATAGCCATGAATGACCATTTTCAATAATACCGAAGGCTAACACGTACGAGTTTTTAACCAAGAAATGGTTTCCACCAGAAATCCAAGAATGTAATCTATGGCAAGGAAACATATGTGGGGTGAGGTGTATGAGCCTCTGGTCGATGATCAATGGCCACACAACCCCCATTTTTGTCGAAAATATCTATGGCAAGGAAACATATGTGGAGTGAGGTGTACGATCCTCTGGTCGATGATCAATGGCCACTGTTGGGGACTTGTTCTCAAATGCTAAGAGTTAAGAACAAGGCAACATAAAAAGTGTTAAGTGTTAAAGTCCTTCGTCCTTCGAAGCATTATGTCCCTTCGGGAAATAATAAGCTTCGGACGAAGGTCATAAGAGACATACCTTCGTGAACATAACAAGTAATGACGAAGGATTCATATAAAGCATGAAATATAATATAAGCATCATCATAGAATCATTTCTATTTTATTAACATGGAAAAATAGAAATGATTTCAAATTACAAATGTACCTTCGGTCCTGAGAGAAGATAAAAAGTACAAGCGTGACGCAAAAGCAAATGCCAAGTCAGCGTGAACAGTACGGGGGTACTGTTCACCTATTTATAGGCACGGGATACAACCCATACAAAATTACATACATGCCCTTTACATTTGGTGATAATTCCATAGCAATCTATCGAGGTCTAAATGGCCTTTTCATCTTTAAGTCGGTTCCCTTTTCTGCGAACATGCCGAAGCTTTCCTGCTTCACAGCTTCGGCACTGCCAACCTTCGTATCTTTTGAGGTTCTCCCTCTTTGACATAAGTCCGAAGGTACCTGTTCACACATTACACTCTAGAAACACTGTTAAATCATGTTTTTGAGGACCTTCGGAAGCCGAAGGCCCCCAACAGTAGCCCCTCGCAATATTAATTTGTTTGAAATAATAAATTCAGATTGCGATATGAACGAAGGCTTTATGCCGAAGGTCCGAAAAAACACCTTCCCTTTGCTAGAATAGCAACATTCAATGACAAGTGGGGTCTTTCAACTTTCAACGCATCAAGCGTATAAATACGGCCATACCGCAAACTTATTTTGCACGCTTTCTGGCCAACCACTCCTGCTCACTCATTTTTTAGCTCTTGTGCACTGTGATCTGCTAAGTTTTTAGCTTTGAAGCTTCGGCTTTTAAAAACAGTTTTTTAGTGTTTCCGAAGATGTCTGAAGCTGCTAAGAAGGCTGCTGCTGAGATGAAGCTGAGTCTTGATGAAGAGAAGAACTTAGGGTTTCTTATAGCAATGTCGAAGACCAACACAGAAAAGATCACCAGGGAAATTCTGGAAGGGCTGTCTGAAGATACTGGTGACAGTGAAAGTTATGATGTGGACAGCGGTGGCGAAGACTCCGAAGATCGCCCCTGGCGACCAAGCCATTCAGTTTATGGTAAATCAACTATCAAAGAGAATCATCTTGTTAATATGAGAGGAAGGTATTTCCGGGATCTGTCCATTGTGAGGGCGGACGAAGGGGAAAAAACTTGTCCACACCCTGAAGAAAATGAAGTTGTGGTGTATCGAAGCTTTTTGAAAGCTGGATTGCGATTCCCCTTGAGCAGCTTCGTCGTGGAGGTGTTGAAAATCTTCGAAGTCTATCTTCATCAACTTACTCCCGAGGCAATTATAAGGCTAAATATCTTCGTGTGGGCCGCGAGAAGCCAAGGTCTGAAGCCTGACGCCAGAAGCTTCTGTAATGTTCATGAATTATTATATGAAACAAAGCCTTGGGGCAAAGAACAGTACCATAACAACTTTGGCTGCTACAGCTTCGTCTCTCGGTCCGGGGCAAGCTGTCCCGTACCAACCTTTCGGAAGAGATGGCCCGGGGATTGGATGACAGAATGGTTTTATGTGAAGAATGACTTATCAGCACGAGAAGACATCAAAGGTATAATTATGCGTCCTATTTGGCAAAGCTTCGGCCTTCGGAGGCCGAAGGTTGAAATGAACGAAGCCGCCGAAGAGTGCCAAAGAGCCTTCGGCGTTGTCTGCTCTTTTATAGGAACAAGGGACTTAGTACAAGAGCATATTGCCTTCAGGGTGTGGCCGCTTGCGGAGAAATGGGAAATGCCACAAGAAACCGTTAAAGAGGCCGACAAAGGTGGACTTGTCAGGTTTAAGTACACTTTTAAATTTGAAGATAAATTTATTGAGCCAGACGATGAGTGGTTGAAAAGCATTGACAATTTAAGTGATGAGCTGCTTGGGACATACTCGAAGGCCGAAGATACTGCAATGTCAGCAGCCTTCGGAGGCCGAAAAAAGAAAAGGCTGAATCGGGTATTTGATGCCATCGGGTTTGTCTACCCTGACTATTGCTACCCCATTCGAAGGCAGAAGAGAAAAAATACAACCTCTGCAAAAGAAGAAACTGCAGCTGCTCCTAGCGAGCCAGAACCGAAAAGGAAGAAGATAAAGGTTCTTACTTATCGACCGCGTTATATTGAACCAGCTTCGGTGCCTGAGTTTACCGGAGAGACTTCTTCGGCCACCGAAGCTGAAAAACCAGCCGAGCCAACTTTGCTGCCAGAAGTCACAGAAACAGCCGAAATACCAACGAAGACAAAATTGGAGCAATCAAAAATTTTGTTACCAGAAACGAAAGAGAAGGCCGAAGCGCCATTCACAGAAAAAATGGAAGAGGTAAAGGAAGCAACCGAGGACTCCAAAACATCAGAAGTTTTGAGTCCTGTGGCAAACATTGAAACAGTAAGTAATCAAAAAGTGCCAGCAGTGACTCCGAAAAGAAGGAGAATGGCTAATGTGCTAGATGTGCTGGAAACGATCAAATCTTCAAGCACCCCTCCGAAGAAGGCTGCCGTCACTCCTGAAACAACAGTCGAAGCTTCGGGTTCTAAAGCTCCAGAGCAAGATACTGAAGCCGAAGCTGGGCCCTCAGAGCCCTCAAAGGCAAAAACCTTGGAAAGTGAGGCAGAAAAAATAACAAAGCCAACTTTTGCTGAAGGAACTGGTGTTGTTACCCCCGAAGCATCCAAAATTCGTGATTATATTTTTCGTCATGCTTCGGGGAAAAAATTAACAGAAAAAGAAGAACAAGAGGCCCAACACTATGCCCAAAAGTTGAAATATCCAAAGGGGGCGTTGATATTTAATGGCAGTGGAGAAGAAGATTTCTTGTATTGCCTCCCTGACAGCAAGGAAATTTCTGTCTGTCGGAAGATGAGCAGAAGCTTCGGATTTCCAACTTTAGAAGACGGACTTTCGGTGCTGTCAAAGAACGATCTGGCTGACAGCCTAGCTTACAACAGTTTAAAGGTGCGACAAATGGAATTCTTATATTTTTGTTGAATTCAAAATTTTCCGTTTGTTTAAAACTATTGACACAGACATATTCCTGTCTACAGGGCCTGATACTCAGCAATGCCCTCAGAGCACAGAAAGATGCTGAGGACGAAGGATGTACTATAGCCCTGAGCAACCTTCGTTCCGAAGTAATTGAACTGAGGAACGAAGGTCTCGAAAAAGACAAAATATTATACTCATTGATAGATAAAATAAAGGAGGACGAAGCTGCTTTCAAAAGTCAAGCTGAAGCTCAGAAACGCGAAATTGAAGACCTTCGGAAACAACTGGCCAGAGCCAAAGAAGAACGTATACTTGAAGAAACAAAGCGTGAACTCAGCGATCAATGGGCAGATCATCTAGAAGTGACTGTTGAAGAGCTTCGTTCGTCCAAAAAGAAATGCTACAATAAATCTGTAGATTGTGTTAAAAAATTAAAGGCTAGCTTCGCCAAAGTCGGCGCATTCTCAAGTGAAGAAAATTTTTTGAGGGGCAATCCCGAAAGTGTCATTGAATGGATTGACCACGAAGCTGAAGCCTTCGAAGAAATTTTAAATAGCCGAGGAGATATATGTGCCTTCTCTGGCGCCAGAGGGATTGCCACCATTTTAGAGAAGAAGGGCTGTGAGCATGTGAAAATTTTAGCACAGTCCGAAGCTGCTTTGTCCTTTGAAGATACAAAAGATCCTTCGGCCGAAGCTAGCATAATTGGTGGAAAGTTTTTTACTGATATCTGGGATAACGGTGGCCGAGAAATGGCAAGAGAAATTATTCAGAGAAGTGAAAGGGGCATCCATGATGCTAGAGAAGTGGCTAAGGCTGCTAAAAAGAGCACAGAGCCCGAAGGTCAATTAGGTACTAAATAATAGTTTTTACCGTGTTGTACTCTTTAGGCTTTTAAGATCTGTTTGCGATTTGTAATAGTAATGTAGTCGTGTCCCGTCCTCACTCAGATCCTACTCAAGCATCTTCGGGCCCTCAGCCTAAAGATGACGACGAAATTAAAAAGATGGCCGAAGCTATCATGGATCAGGTTGTCGATCGACTGCTGAACGAAGCTGCAGAGATAGTACTTAGGGAAGACTAAGTGCTATTGCAAAAAACATTTGATATATGATTTGTGTAATATTCTGTAATCCTGTATGTAATATACTTGTTTTATGATTCAATTCTTTACGATGCATGAAACTTTAAACACGTACCATTTTTTAGTCTTCGACGAAAAAACACCTTCCCTTCTTTTCATGCTTCGTGAAGAAGAATTTATCATTTATCACGACAATATCCATAGTGTTCTGATAAGAAATATCCAAGCTTCGTAAAAATAATCTCCGAAGCTATACCTCGAAAATCAATATTGTTTCTCCCTGTAACTTGGCATGATTTGCCCCTTTTCAAAGCATTTTCCGAAGATCGATAACATGCCCCCTTCTTGTGCCACATGCAGCATGATGTATGATGATTATGCTATGCAAAATGATGTGATGATGTTATGTTATGCAAAATGATATTTTGTGCCGAAGATACACACATTCCTGCAATGGGGCACAATCTTTTGTATCAATACTGACTTTTTCATTATAAGCCTCCCTTAGGAGCTTCTTCGCCTTTTACTTCAGCGGAATCAGCGTTTATTTTTCGCTATAAGTTCTGCATCCCCTTAGGAACGTCTTTGGAACTTCTTCGCCTTTTACTTAGGCGGTATAAGCTCTGCATTCCCTTAGGAACGTCTTTGGAGCTTCTTCGCCTTTTACTTAGGCGGTATCAGCGTTGACTTTTCGCTGTATGCTCTGCATTCCTTTTGGAACGACTTTGGAGCAGAAAACTTACACTGCGCTCCCTTCGGAACGACTTTTTGTGACTTCGTCAGACTTACTCTGCGTTCCTTAGAACGACTTTTTGTTGCTTCGAAGGATTTTCGATAGTCCGAAGGTCCTTTTTATTATCACAAACCTGTGAAGAAAACATATTTTTCTTGTAGGAATCAACGAAACTAATTACATGAAACCTAAACAATGTCCTTTATTAGAAAAAATAAAACTGAATGAAAAAGATTGCTATTAAGGTAGGATATTTGTCAATAGATGTGTTTTGACTCTGGCACGGTGCTGTTGACCGTGCGAGCTTCGGACTGTTCTCTGAAGTCCCTTTGATGTGGAGCATATTGGCTCCCTTCTGGCTGCTGGCCTTGTTGCAACGGAGGTGGAGGCGGGGGCTGTTGCCAGGAAGCTGAAGGCTGACTTGCCGAAGCAGCAGAGACTACAGGATGGTTGCCCACATATTCTGGGATGTAGGGCGAATGATACGAAGCAGTGTGCATGACCTGCTTCGGCTGAGCCTGTTGCGCGGCAGCTTCGGCTATCTCTTTTTGCTTCTGAATGGTAACATGACACATCCTGGTAGTATGACCTTTGTTTTCACCACAGAATAAGCAAAATATTCTTCTGGGTTGATCCCCGAATCTTCCGCCGAAGCCCCTGGCGCCTCTGCCTCTTGGAGCTGGTGGTCGAAAGGAGCTTTGTTGTTGCCCCGAAGTCTGTGAGGAGTACTGTGGCCTTTGCTGCTGGCTCCCCTTATCATCATTTTGATTGGAATTGTGAATTGATCTGACATGCTTCGGATAGAATCTTCCTCCGAAGCCCCTGGTCATCTCAGAAAATCTGAAGGCCTCCTCCCTTCTTTGGCGAAAATCATTGTCAGCTCGAATATATTCATCCATCTTCTGGAGCAGCTTCTCCAGCGTTTGTGGTGGCTTCCTGGCAAAATACTGCGCTGATGGCCCTGGCCGAAGCCCCTTGATCATGGCCTCAATGACAATCTCATTGGGCACTGTCGGCGCATGTGCCCTTAGACGCAGAAACCTTCGGACATATGCCTGAAGGTATTCTTCGTGGTCCTGAGTGCACTGGAACAGAGCCTGAGCAGTGACCGGCTTCGTCTGAAATCCTTGAAAACTGGTTAACAACAAATCCTTCAGCTTCTGCCATGAAGTGATCGTTCCTGGTCGAAGGGAGGAATACCAGGTTTGAGCAACACTTCTGACAGCCATAACGAAAGATTTGGCCATGACTGAAGCATTGCCACCGTACGAAGACACTGTTGCTTCGTAGCTCATCAAGAACTGCTTCGGGTCTGAATGGCCATCAAATACGGGGAGCTGAGGCGGCTTGTAGGACGGAGGCCAAGGTGTAGCCTGTAACTCAGCGGACAGGGGAGAAGTATCATCAAAAACAAAATTCCCACGATGGAAATTGTCATACCAGTCGTCTTCGTTGTGAAAGCCCTCCTGATGAAGGTCTTGATGCTGAGGCCTTCGGTGTTGCTCATCCTGAGCAAGATGACGAACTTCTTCAGAGGCTTCATCTATCTGCCTCTGCAGTTCAGCTAGCCTGGCCATCTTCTCCTTCCTGCGTTGAACCTGCTGCTGAAGGATTTCCAGATTCTGAATCTCCTGATCTAGATCATCCTCCGGATGTGTTGGACTGGTAGCCTTCCTCTTCTGGCTTCGTGCCTCTCTGAGAGAAAGGACGTCTTGATTGGGGTCCAGCGGCTGCAGCGTGCCAGCCCCTGGTGCTGAAGCCTTCTTCGGCGGCATGACGAAGCTGATGCTTGCCGAAGGTGTCGAAAAGCTCAGGAAATGGAAGTGAGTTCACCGGAGGTGGGCGCCAATGTTGGGGACTTGTTCTCAAATGCTAAGAGTTAAGAACAAGGCAACATAAAAAGTGTTAAGTGTTAAAGTCCTTCGTCCTTCGAAGCATTATGTCCCTTCGGGAAATAATAAGCTTCGGACGAAGGTCATAAGAGACATACCTTCGTGAACATAACAAGTAATGACGAAGGATTCATATAAAGCATGAAATATAATATAAGCATCATCATAGAATCATTTCTATTTTATTAACATGGAAAAATAGAAATGATTTCAAATTACAAATGTACCTTCGGTCCTGAGAGAAGATAAAAAGTACAAGCGTGACGCAAAAGCAAATGCCAAGTCAGCGTGAACAGTACGGGGGTACTGTTCACCTATTTATAGGCACGGGATACAACCCATACAAAATTACATACATGCCCTTTACATTTGGTGATAATTCCATAGCAATCTATCGAGGTCTAAATGGCCTTTTCATCTTTAAGTCGGTTCCCTTTTCTGCGAACATGCCGAAGCTTTCCTGCTTCACAGCTTCGGCACTGCCAACCTTCGTATCTTTTGAGGTTCTCCCTCTTTGACATAAGTCCGAAGGTACCTGTTCACACATTACACTCTAGAAACACTGTTAAATCATGTTTTTGAGGACCTTCGGAAGCCGAAGGCCCCCAACAGCCACAACCCCCATTTTTGTCGAAAATAGCCATGAATGACCATTTTCAAAAATTCCGAAGGCTAACACCTACGGATTTTTGACCAAGAAATGGTCTCCACCAGAAATCCAAGAATGTGATCTATGGCAAGGAAACATATGTGGGGTGAGGTGTAAGAGCGTCTGGTCGATGATCAATGGCCACACAACCCCATTTTGCCGAAAATAGCCATGAACGACCATTTTCAATAATACTAGAGGCTAACACCTACGGATTTTTGACCAAGAAATGGTCTCCACCAGAAATCCAAGAATGTGATCTATGGCAAGGAAACATATGTGGGGTGAGGTGTATGAGCCTATGGTCGATGTTCAATGGCCACACAACCCCCATTTTTTATGAAAATAGCCATGAGCGACCTTGAAAATAGCCATGAGCGACCATTTTCAATAATACTAGAGGCTAAGACCTACGGATTTTTGACCAAGAAATGGTCTCCACCAGAAATCCAAGAATGTGATCTATGGCAAGGAAACATATGTGGGGTGAGGTGTATGAGCCTCTGGTCGATGATCAATGGCCACACAACCCCCATTTTTGTCGAAAATAGCCATGAATGACCATTTACAATAATACCGAAGGGTAACACCTACGGATTTTTGACCAAGAAATGGTCTCCACTAGAAATCCAAGAATGTGATCTATGGCAAGGAAACATATGTGGGGTGAGGTGTATGAGCGTCTGGTCGATGATCAATGGCCACACAACCCCCATTTTTTATGAAAATAGCCATGAGCGACCATTTTCAATAATACCGAAGGCTAACACGTACGAGTTTTTAACCAAGAAATGGTCTCCACCAGAAATCCAAGAATGTGATCTATGGCAAGGAAACATATGTGGGGTGAGGTGTACGAGCCTCTAGTCGATGATAAATGGGCACACAACCCCCATTTTTTATGAAAATAGCCATGAACGACCATTTTCAATAATACCGAAGGCTAACACCTACAGATTTTTGACCAAGAATTGGTCTCCACCAGAGGTGTATGAGCCTCTGGTCGATGATCAATGGCCACACAACCCCCATTTTTTATGAAAATAGCCATGAGCGACCATTTTCAATAATACTAGAGGCTAAGACCTACGGATTTTTGACCAAGAAATGGTCTCCACCAGAAATCCAAGAATGTGATCTATGGCAAGGAAACATATGTGGGGTGAGGTGTATGAGCCTCTGGTCGACGATCAATGGCCACACAACCCCCATTTTTGTCGAAAATAGCCATGAACGACAATTTTCAATAATATCGAAGGCTAACACCTACGGATTTTTGACCAAGAAATGGTCTCCACCAGAAATCCTAGAATGTGATCTATGGAAAGGAAACATATGTGGGGTGAGGTGTATGAGCCTCTGGTCGATGATAAATGGCCACACAACCCCCATTTTGCCGAAAATAGCCATGAATGACCATTTTCAATAATACCGAAGGCTAACACCTACGAGTTTTTAACCAAGAAATGGTCTCCACCAAAAATCCAAGAATGTGATCTATGGCAAGGAAACATATGTGGGGTGAGGCGTATGAGCCTCTGGTCGATGATCAATGGCCACACAACCCCCATTTTTGTCGAAAATAGCCATGAACGACCATTTTCAATAATACCGAAGGCTAACACCTACGGATTTTTGACCAAGAAATGGTCTCCACCAGAAATCCAAGAATGTGATCTATGGCAAGGAAACATATGTGGGGTGAGGTGTATGAGCCTCTGGTCGATGATCAATGGCCACACAACCCCCATTTTTGTCGAAAATAGCCATGAACGACCATTTTCAATAATACTAGAGGCTAAGACCTATGGATTTTTGCCCAAGAAATGGTCTCCACCAGAAATCCAAGAATGTGATCTATGGCAAGGAAACATATGTGGGGTGAGGTATACGAGCCTCTGGTCAATGATCAATGGCCACACAACCCCCATTTTTGTCGAAAATAGCCATGAACGACCATTTTCAATAATACCGAAGGCTAACACCTACAGATTTTTGACCAAGAATTGGTCTCCACCAGAGGTGTATGAGCCTCTGGTCGACGATCAATGGCCACACAACCCCCATTTTGCCGAAAATAGCCATGAACGACCATTTTCAATAATATCGAAGGCTAACACCTACGGATTTTTGACCAAGAAATGGTCTCCACCATAAATCCAAGAATGTGATCTATGGCAAGGAAACATATGTGGGGTGAGATTTATGAGCCTCTAGTCGATGATAAATGGCCACACAACCCCCATTTTTTTATGAAAATAGCCATGAGCGACCATTTTTAATAATATTAGAGGCTAAGACCTACGGATTTTTGACCAAGAAATGGTCTCCACCAGAAATCCAAGAATGTGATCTATGGCAAGGAAACATATGTGGGGTGAGGTGTATGAGCCTCTGGTCGATGATCAATGGCCACACAACCCCCATTTTTGTCGAAAATAGCCATGAACGACCATTTTCAATAATACCGAAGGCTAACACCTACGGATTTTTGACCAAGAAATGGTCTCCACCAGAAATCCAAGAATGTGATCTATGGCAAGGAAACATATGTGGGGTGAGGTTTATGAGCCTCTAGTCGATGATAAATGGCCACACAACCCCCATTTTTTATGAAAATAGCCATGAGCGACGTTGAAAATAGCCATGAGCGACCATTTTCAATAATACTAGAGGCTAACACCTAAGGATTTTTGACCAAGAAATGGTCTCCACCAGAAATCCAAGAATGTGATCTATGGCAAGGAAACATATGTGGGTTGAGGTGTACGAGCCTCTGGTCGATGATCAATGGCCACACAACCCCCATTTTTGTCGAAAATAGCCATGAACGACCATTTTCAATAATACCGAAGGCTAACACGTACGAGTTTTTGACCAAGAAATGGTCTCCACCAGAAATCCAAGAATGTGATCTATGGCAAGGAAACATATGTGGGGTGAGGTTTATGAGCCTCTAGTCGATGATAAATGGCCACACAACCCCCATTTTTTATGAAAATAGCCATGAGCGACCTTGAAAATAGCCATGAGCGACCATTTTCAATAATACTAGAGGCTAACACCTACGGATTTTAGACCAAGAAATGGTCTCCACCAGAAATCCAATAATGTGATCTATGGCAAGGAAACATATGTGGGTGTCGAAAATAGCCATGAACGACCATTTTCAATAATACCGAAGGCTAACACCTACGGATTTTTGACCAAGAAATGGTCTCCACTAGAAATCCAAGAATGTAATCTATGGCAAGGAAACATATGTGGGGTGAGGTTTATGAGCCTCTAGTCGATGATAAATGGCCACACAACCCCCATTTTTTATGAAAATAGCCATGAGCGACCATTTTCAATAATACTAGAGGCTAAGACCTACGGATTTTTGACCAAGAAATGGTCTCCACCAGAAATCCAAGAATGTGATCTATGGCAAGGAAACATATGTGGGGTGAGGTGTATGAGCCTCTGGTCGACGATCAATGGCCACACAACCCCCATTTTTGTCGAAAATAGCCATGAACGACCATTTTCAATAATATCGAAGGCTAACACCTACGGATTTTTGACCAAGAAATGGTCTCCACCAGAAATCCAAGAATGTGATCTACGACAAGGAAACATATGTGGGGTGAGGTGTATGAGCCTCTGGTCGACGATCAATGGCCACACAACCCCCATTTTGCCGAAAATAGCCATGAACGACCATTTTCAATAATACCGAAGGCTAACACGTACGAGTTTTTAACCAAGAAATGGTCTCCACCAGAAATCCAAGAATGTAATCTATGGCAAGGAAACATATGTGGGGTGAGGTGTATGAGCCTCAGGTCGACGATCAATGGCCACACAACCCCCATTTTTGTCGAAAATAGCCATGAATGACCATTTACAATAATACCGAAGGCTAACACCTACGGATTTTTGACCAAGAAATGGTCTCCACCAGAAATCCAAGAATGTGATCTATGGCAAGGAAACATATGTGGGGTGAGGTGTATGAGCCTCTGGTCGACGATCAATGGCCACACAGCCCCCATTTTTGTCAAAAATAGCCATGAACGACCATTTTCAATAATATCGAAGGCTAACACCTACTGATTTTTGACCAAGAAATGGTCTCCACCAGAAATCCAAGAATGTGATCTACGACAAGGAAACATATGTGGGGTGAGGTGTATGAGCGTCTGGTCGATGATCAATGGCCACACAACCCCCATTTTTGTCGAAAATAGCCATGAACGACCATTTTCAATAATACCGAAGGCTAACACCTACGGATTTTTGACCAAGAAATGGTCTCCACCAGAAATCCAAGAATGTAATCTATGGCAAGGAAACATATGTGGGGTGAGGTGTATGAGCCTCTGGTCGACGATCAATGGCCACACAACCCCCATTTTGCCGAAAATTGCCATGAGCGACCATTTTCAATAATATTAGAGGCTAAGACCTACGGATTTTTGACCAAGAAATGGTCTCCACCAGAAATCCAAGAATGTGATCTATGGCAAGGAAACATATGTGGGGTGAGGTGTATGAGCCTATGGTCGACGATCAATGGCCACACAACCCCCATTTTTTATGAAAATAGCCATAAGCGACCTTGAAAATAGCCATGAGCGACCATTTTCAATAATACTAGAGGCTAACACCTACGAATTTTTGACCAAGAAATGGTCTCCACCAGAAATCCAAGAATGTGATCTATGGCAAGGAAACATATGTGGGGTGAGGTGTATGAGCCTCTGGTCGATGATCAATGGCCACACAACCCCCATTTTTGTCGAAAATAGCCATGAACGACCATTTTCAATAATACCGAAGGCTAACACCTACGGATTTTTGACCAAGAAATGGTCTCCACCAGAAATCCAAGAATGTGATCTATGGCAAGGAAACATATGTGGGGTGAGGTGTATGAGCCTCTGGTCGATGATCAATGGCCACACAACCCCAATTTTTGTCGAAAATAGCCATGAACGACCATTTTCAATTATATCGAAGGCTAACACCTACGGATTTTTGACCAAGAAATGGTCTCCACAAGAAATCCAAGAATGTGATCTATGGCAAGGAAACATATGTGGGGTGAGGTGTATGAGCCTCTGGTCGACGATCAATGGCCACACAACCCCCATTTTTTATGAAAATAGCCATGAGCGACCATTTTCAATAATACTAGAGGCTAACACCTACGGATTTTAGACCAAGAAATGGTCTCCACCAGAAATCCAAGAATGTGATCTATGGCAAGGAAACATATGTGGGGTGAGGTGTATGAGCGTCTGGTCGATGATCAATGGCCACACAACCCCCATTTTTGTCGAAAATAGCCATGAACGACCATTTTCAATAATACTAGAGGCTAAGACCTACGGATTTTTGACCAAGAAATGGTCTCCACCAGAAATCCAAGAATGTGATCTATGGCAAGGAAACATATGTGGAGTGAGGTGTACGATCCTCTGGTCGATGATCAATGGCCACACAACCCCCATTTTTGTCGAAAATAGCCATCAATGACCATGTTCAAAAATACCGAAGGCTAACACGATCGGATTTTTGACCAAGAAATGGTCTCCACCAGAAATCCAAGAATGTGATCTATGGCAAGGAAAAATATGTGGGGTGAGGTGTATGAGCGTCTGGTCGATGATCAATGGCCACACAACCCCCATTTTTGTCGAAAATAGCCATGAACGACCATTTTCAATAATACCGAAGGCTAACACTTACGGATTTTTGACCAAGAAATGGTCTCCACCAGAAATCCAAGAATGTGATCTATGGCAAGGAAACATATGTGGGGTGAGGTGTATGAGCCTTTGGTCGATGATCAATGGCCACACAACCCCCATTTCTTGGTCAAAGATCCGTAGGTGTTAGCCTTCGGTATTATTGAAAATGGTCGTTCATGGCTATTTTCGACAAAAATGGGGGTTGTGTGGCCATTGATCATCGACCAGAGGCTCATATACCTCACCCCACATATGTTTCCTTGCCATAGATCACATTCTTGGATTTCTGGTGGAGACCATTTCTTGGTCAAAAATTCGTAGGTGTTAGCCTTCGATATTATTAAAAATGGTCGTTCATGGCTATTTTCGACAAAAATGGGGGTTTTGTGGCCATTGATCATCGACCAGAGGCTCATACACCTCACCCACATAAGTTTCCTTGCCATAGATCACATTCTTGGATTTCTGGTGGAGACCATTTCTTGGTCAAAAATCCGTAGGTGTTAGCCTTCGGTATTATTGAAAATGGTCGTTCATGGCTATTTTCGACAAAAATGGGGGTTGTGTGGCCATTGATCATCGACCAGACGCTCATACACCTCACCCCACATATGTTTCCTTGCCATAGATCACATTCTTGGATTTCTGGTGGAGACCATTTCTTGGTCAAAAATTCGTAGGTGTTAGCCTTCGATATTATTGAAAATGGTCGTTCATGGCTATTTTCGACAAAAATGGGGGTTGTGTGGCCATTGATCATCGACCAGAGGCTCATACACCTCACCCCACATATGTTTCCTTGCCATAGATCACATTCTTGGATTTCTGGTGGAGACCATTTCTTGGTCAAAAATCCGTAGGTGTTAGCCTTCGGTATTATTGAAAATGGTCGTTCATGGCTATTTTCGACAAAAATGGGGGTTGTGTGGCCATTGATCATCGACCAGACGCTCATACACCTCACCCCACATATGTTTCCTTGCCATAGATCACATTCTTGGATTTCTGGTGGAGACCATTTCTTGGTCAAAAATCTGTAGGTGTTAGCCTTCGGTATTATTGAAAATGGTCGTCCATGGCTATTTTCGACAAAAATGGGGGTTGTGTGGCCATTGATCATCGACCAGACACTCATACACCTCACCCCACATATGTTTCCTTGTCGTAGATCACATTCTTGGATTTCTGGTGGAGACCATTTCTTGGTCAAAAATCCGTAGGTGTTAGCCTTCGATATTATTGAAAATGGTCGTTCATGGCTATTTTTGACAAAAATGGGGGTTGTGTGGCCATTGATCGTCGACCAGAGGCTCATACACCTCACCCCACATATGTTTCCTTGCCATAGATCACATTCTTGGATTTCTGGTGGAGACCATTTCTTGGTCAAAAATCCGTAGGTGTTAGCCTTCGGTATTATTGAAAATGGTCGTTCATGGCTATTTTCGACAAAAATGGGGGTTGTGTGGCCATTGATCATCGACTAGAGGCTCATACACCTTCATTCATGGCTATTTTCGGCAAAAATGGGGGTTGTGTGGCCATTGATCATCGACCAGAGGCTCATACACCTCACCCCACATATGTTTCCTTGCCATAGATCACATTCTTGGATTTCTGGTGGAGACCATTTCTTGGTCAAAAATCCGTAGGTGTTAGCCTTCGGTATTATTGAAAATGGTCATTCATGGCTATTTTCATAAAAAATGGGGGTTGTGTGGCCATTTATCATCGACCAGAGGCTCATACACCTCACTACACATATGTTTCCTTGCCATAGATCACATTCTTGGATTTTTGGTGGAGACCATTTCTTGGGCAAAAATCCGTAGGTGTTAGCCTTCAGTGTCATTGAAAAATGGTCGTTCATGGCTATTTTCGACAAAAATGGGGGTTGTGTGGCCATTGATCATCGACCAGAGGCTCATACACCTCACCCCACATATGTTTCCTTGCCATAGATCACATTCTTGGATTTCTGGTGGAGACCATTTCTTGGTCAAAAATCCGTACGTGTTAGCCTCTAGTATTATTGAAAATGGTCGCTCATGGCTATTTTCAAGGTCGCTCATGGCTATTTTCATAAAAAATGGGGGTTGTGTGGCCATTTATCATCGACCAGAGGCTCATACACCTCACTCCACATATGTTTCCTTGCCATAGATCACATTCTTGGATTTCTGGTGGAGACCATTTCTTGGTCAAAAATCCGTAGGTGTTAGCCTTCAGTGTCATTGAAAATGGTCATTCATGGCTATTTTCGACAAAAATTAGGGTTGTGTGGACATTGATCGTCGACCAGAGGCTCATACACCTCACCCCACATATGTTTCCTTGCCATAGATCACATTCTTGGATTTCTGGTGGAGACCATTTCTTGGTCAAAAATCCGTAGGTGTTAGCCTTCGGTATTATTGAAAATGGTCGTTCATGGCTATTTTCGACAAAAATGGGGGTTGTGTGGCTATTTTCGGCAAAATGGGGGTTGTGTGGCCATTGATCGTCGACCAGAGGCTCATACACCTCACCCCACATATGTTTCCTTATCGTAGATCACATTCTTGGATTTCTGGTGGAGACCATTTCTTGGTCAAAAATCCGTAGGTGTTAGCCTTCGATATTATTGAAAATGGTCGTTCATGGCTATTTTCGACAAAAATGGGGGTTGTGTGGCCATTGATCATCGACCAGAGGCTCATACACCTCACCCCACATATGTTTCCTTGCCATAGATCACATTCTTGGATTTCTGGTGGAGACCATTTCTTGGTCAAAAATCCGTAGGTGTTAGCCTTCGGTATTATTGAAAATGGTCGCTCATGGCTATTTTCATAAAAAATGGGGGTTGTGTGGCTATTTATCATCGACTAGAGGCTCATAAACCTCACCCCACATATGTTTCCTTGCCATAGATCACATTCTTGGATTTCTGGTGGAGACCATTTCTTGGTCAAAAATCCGTAGGTGTTAGCCTTCGATATTATTGAAAATGGTCGTTCGTGGCTATTTTCGACAAAAATGGGGGTTGTGTGGCCATTGATCATCGACCAGATGCTCATACACCTCACCCCACATATGTTTCCTTGCCATAGATCACATTCTTGGATTTCTGGTGGAGACCATTTCTTGGTCAAAAATCCGAACGTGTTAGCCTTCGGTATTTTTGAAAATGGTCATTCATGGTTATTTTCGACAAAAATGGGGGTTGTGTGGCCATTGATCATCGACCAGAGGATCGTACACCTCACTCCACATATGTTTCCTTGCTATAGATCACATTCTTGGATTTCTGGTGGAGACCATTTCTTGGTCAAAAATCCGTAGGTGTTAGCCTTCGGTATTATTGAAAATGGTCGTTCATGGCTATTTTCGACAAAAATGGGGGTTGTGTGGCCATTGATCATCGACCAGACGCTCATACACCTCACCCCACATATGTTTCCTTGCCATAGATCACATTCTTGGATTTCTGGTGGAGACCATTTCTTGGTTAAAAACTCGTACGTGTTAGCCTTTGGTATTATTGAAAATGGTCATTCATGGCTATTTTCGGCAAAATGGGGGTTGTGTGGCCATTGATCATCGACCAGAGGCTCGTACACCTCACCCCACATATGTTTCCTTGCCATAGATCACATTCTTGGATTTCTGGTGGAGACCATTTCTTGGTCAAAAATTCGTAGGTGTTAGCCTTCGGTATTATTGAAAATGGTCGTTCGTGGCTATTTTCGACAAAAATGGGGGTTGTGTGGCCATTGATCATCGACCAGACGCTCATACACCTCACCCCACATATGTTTCCTTGCCATAGATCACATTCTTGGATTTCTGGTGGAGACCATTTCTTGGTTAAAAACTCGTACGTGTTAGCCTTCGGTATTATTGAAAATGGTCATTCATGGCTATTTTCGGCAAAATGGGGGTTGTGTGGCCATTGATCATCGACCAGAGGCTCGTACACCTCACCCCACATATGTTTCCTTGCCATAGATCACATTCTTGGATTTCTGGTGGAGACCATTTCTTGGTCAAAAATCCGTAGGTGTTAGCCTTCGGTATTATTGAAAATGGTCGTTCGTGGCTATTTTCGACAAAAATGGGGGTTGTGTGGCCATTGATCATCGACCAGACGCTCATACACCTCACCCCACATATGTTTCCTTGCCATAGATCACATTCTTGGATTTCTGGTGGAGACCATTTCTTGGTTAAAAACTCGTACGTGTTAGCCTTCGGTATTATTGAAAATGGTCATTCATGGCTATTTTCGGCAAAATGGGGGTTGTGTGGCCATTGATCATCGACCAGAGGCTCGTACACCTCACCCCACATATGTTTCCTTGCCATAGATCACATTCTTGGATTTCTGGTGGTGTTGGGGACTTGTTCTCAAACGCTTCGGGTTAAGAACAAGGCAACATAGAAAATGTTAAACGTTAAGGTCCTTCGTCCTTTGAAGCATTATTTCCCTTAGGATATAACGATCTCTGGACGAAGGTCATGAAGGATTAACCTTCATCATTACAGTATACATTAATGAAAGACGAAGCATATGAAACATAAAAGATAACATGAATAATCATATAACATTATTTATTTAACTTTATTATTTCATCATAGAGAAATAGTGACAATATTGAATTATAAATGTACCTTCGGCTTGGAAGGAGATGAAAATACAAGTGTGACACAAAAGCAAATGCCAAGTCAGCGTGAACAGTACGGGGGTACTGTTCACCTATTTATAGGCACAGGACGCAGCCTGTGAGGAATTACAAGTATGCCCCTTATAAAAACTTACAATATTGACCCAGACCTTTATGGACTAAAAGGTCATTCTATCTTTAAGTCGGTTCGCAATGCCGAAGCTTTACGAAGAGGAACCTTCGGCTATTTTATACAAACAGCTTCATCCGAGGATCGCTTCTCTCTATAAGACCTTCGGCGACGAAGCTAGATCGTTTTTCGTAACGAGCTTGATCCGTGAAAAAAGTTTCTTAAGCTTCGGAGCGCCGAAGGTCTCAAAAAACACCTTCCCTGAGCTCGTTGTCGAGAAACGATTCAATTTCCCTGCGCGTGGCGGCCCCACCGTGCAGAATTACTGTTCAGTCTTTGCGGCCCACCGTACAGCGAGTGCGAGCGGGTGTCCGCCTGGTGTAAAACTTCTGGCGCTTCGCCTTCTTACCTGCGGCACTATATAAACAGACGAGTAGGTGTGAAGTTACCACAGCATTTACTGCTATTTGCACTGTTTTGCTGCCAAAATTTGTAACCATCGCCGAAGCTTGTTTGTCAGAATTGAACGAAGCTCCATCTTGAAACCTGCTTCGGAGAAAAAAGTATTAAAGTTTCACAAGTTCTTAGCTAAATGGCAAGAGTCCGTTCTACCGCTAGGGTTGAACGCGAGGGGGAGGAAACTGAAGCTTCGGAGACCGTCCCTATCTCCGAAGCCATGCAACGGTCCGGGCTAGTGATTTCGGAAAAGATTCCTATTGATGATGCAGAACAAGCAATCGCTGAAGCAGAAGGAGAAGAAGCAGAGGAAACAGACTCCGAAGATGATTATCACCTTGCCACACCAAGCAAACCCAGCCATTTGGACTTCGGGAAATCTACTGTTTCGAAGGCTGATTTGTCCAAGATGGTAAAGTCAGGCTATTTCACTGAAAATCAAAAGAAGCTACTACGCTTCGGAGGAGAAGAGACTACCCCAAAGCCGGAGAAAGATGAAATTGTTATTTTTAAAAGCTTCTTAAAGGCTGGGTTGAGATTCCCCCTTCATGGGATTATTGCAGAGATATTGTAGAATTTTGGAATCTATTTTCACCAGCTAACCCCTAACGCTATCGTTAGGCTTAGTGTTTACATTTGGGCACTCCGAAGCCAGGCGATGGAACCATTTGCTGACAGCTTCTGCCGAGTTCACGAACTGCACTATCAGACAAAGGCTAGAAAGGATGGTTTACATGAGAACTTTGGTTGTTATAATTTTGCTTATCGGAAAACTACGAAGTATCCTATGATCAGCTACCGAAGCAAATGGGCAGCTGGGTGGAAATCGGAATGGTTCTATGTTAAGGTTGATGATGATAAAGAAAAACTTGTGCAAAGCCCACTGGAACTGACCTTCGGAGAAACCCGCCCCCAGTGCCACATGTTGCCAGAGGGTCCAACTCAAAAAGCAATGTATGAATTCAAAATAATTGCAGAAAATATCAGTACAAGAGACCTGGTCCAGGAATTCTTGGCTTTCAAAGTTTTCCCTAGTGTAAAAGAGTGGGAAATGCCGAAGCTGGAGGGGGAAAAGAAAAAGGGTGAACTTGTACGCTTGCCTTACTACTTCAAATTTAAGAAATTCTTTAAAACTCCTTGCCAAGAGTGGCTAGATACGATTGAAGTGATGTGCAACGAAATACTTGGTAATTATTCCAAGAAAGAAGATCAATTGATGACTGCAGCCTTCGGCAGCCGTCCAAAACGAAGGCTGAATCGAGTATTGGACGCCCTGGGCTTCGAATACCCAGACTACGAAGATCTGAACAAAGGTGCCAGGGGCCAAAAAAGGAAAAGGGCAACTGAAGCCTTAGATGAAGGTGAAAAAGAACCAATAAAGAAGAAAATTCAAAAGAAAAAGAAAACTTCTTCTCCGAAGCAACAAATATCCGAAGCAGAAGAAACTCCCGCATCGCCTTCTGCTGCTGTTGTTGAGGAAATTCTGAAGGTAATGACTGAATCTTTACCTGCGAAGCTAAGTCCACTGGGTCCTCAACTGACAAAGTTTTTTCAGAAGGACAAGGAGCCCGAGAAATCAAGGAAAACAATCAAAGCAAAGAAACAAAGAATCATTACCGTGACAGAGGTAATTGACAAAACGCCGCCAAGAGCTTCGGCCCAAAAAACACGAGCGGCTGCAGAGGGAGCAGATATTGAAATTGCACCTTCGGAGGCCGCAGCCGCCGAAGTTACTTCAGCTGAAGATTTTAATTTAGAGAGCACAATTGAACATATTGACCAAATGCTACTAGACATGGCTGCAGAAGAAGCTGCTACTGCTGCCGGAGAAACTGTGACCGTAGCGTCAAAGAAAGGAAAAGAAATTGCTGACGAAGCTTCAAAAAACGAAACCTTCGCGTTCCAAAACTTAGTTGGAGAACATCTAACAAAAGCTGAAATAGAAGAGCTTAAAGAGTATGCCCAATCCTGCGGATACAAACCTGGGGCACTCCTCTTCGGAGGTGTTGATGATGAGAAATTAGAGTGTATTCGGGACCAAACAGGGGCCAGAGTTATTAGTACTCTGTCCAAGAGTATTGGATTTCCGAAGCTAGAAGCAGATATCAGCCGCTACCGACGACAGCATGTCGTTGGTAGTTTGTTTTACTCCAACTTCAAGGTAAATGACTTGTCCCCTAACTTTTATTGCTTCTAATAAAAACATGTCTGACGAAGGTTGTGTTTGTGTAGAGTATGCTATTGAGCAAAGCCTTGCAAATGCAGCAAGATCTTGAAGATAAAAAGCATGAAGTTATAATTGGAAATTTGGAAAACAAAATAAAGGAGCAATCAGATGCTTTTGAGAAAAAGAACTTTGAACTCCAGGCAACCGAAGGTTTACTGGCGGAAGCTGAAGCAAAAATATTAGAACTGAACACGAAGCTTCTCCGCCAGTCTAAGCAGTTCGAACAAGAAAAACAAGATCTCAATGCAAAACTTGAAGCCGAAGCTCAGCAAAATTTGGATTTGAGAAAACTACTGACAAATCTTCAAGAAAAATGCCTAGAATTTAGCAACAAGTGCATTCAGCGACTAAGAAAGATTTTTCATTCAGTTGGAGCTAGTAGCGAAAAGTTTACCCCCTCAGCTGAAGACCTACCAAAAACCTTCGAACACATTGAGGGGGAAATTGACGAGCTCGACGAAGTCATAGCTGGGCATGGTGACTTCTGTGCCTGGGTGGCTTCTCGAGGGACTGCTGCAGCCTTCATGAAAGCTGGCTGTGATCATGGGAAAATTGTCAATAGGCCAAATTTTACTTTGTCACCATCAATCCTGGATGACATCCCTGATCTCGCCCGAAGCATCTCGAATCGATTTGTAAAGATGATATGGACAAAAGGTGGTCGAGAGAAAGCTGGAGACGAAGCTCGTAGCCACCTTGATCCAGTAAGAAATCATACCTTGTGCTTACCTTTTCCTATGAACTTGATTCTGACTTCCAATGACCCTATTCATGTAGGATGACGAAGCCGAAGCTGATGATCAAAAATAACGTCGAAACCGAAGCTCCTTGGTGGTTTAGATAATAGACTGCAGACAGTACTTGAAAAACTTTTGAGAACTTTTGTAAATGTAAACAAAACTTCCATGTATACTATCCATACCTTGTAATATATCCTTAACCTTTTGACTGATGTATGAGAAATGCTTTGATGTGGACGAAATCTCCTTTTTTGAGCCGAAGGCGAAAAAAAACACCTTCCCTTCTTTTCGTACGCAACGAAGCATAGAAAACAACATTTTCCTTTTTACCGAAGCTCTCCTTTATAAAAACAACAGTTTCCCTTCTTTTTTGTGTACGAAGCTCTTTTTTCCCTTTCTTTTTCCTTTTCTTGCCGAAGCAACCATTTTATGTGATGAAGATGATTATCCTACATATGCCTAGATGAATGTTTATGAATGCAAATGCTATGATGTAATGTGTTGTGCAAATGAATGGCCAAACACGTATCCGAAGCCATATTCATAGCCATTATTTTCTTAAAAACATTCACACCTCAGCTCTGCATTCCCTTAGGAACGACTTTGGAGCTTCTTCGCCTTTACTTTTGGCGGAATCAGCGTTGACTTTTCGCTGTAAGCTCTGCATTCCCTTAGGAACGTCTTTGGAGCTTCTTCGCCTTTTACTTAGGCGGTATAAGCTCTGCATTCCCTTAGGAACGTCTTTGGAGCTTCTTCGCCTTTTACTTAGGCGGTATAAGCTCTGCATTCCCTTAGGAACGTCTTTGGAGCTTCTTCGCCTTTTACTTAGGCGGTATAAGCTCTGCATTCCCTTAGGAACGTCTTTGGAGCTTCTTCGCTTTTACTTTTCGGCACTCGATGGTGCGCTCTCAGCTTTTACATTTACATTCTTTGGGGGATTTTGCTCTTATAAGACTAAAAAAGGAAATTACATATGCTGGCCCCATTAAAAACCTTTCTCCCCCTTTGGAAAGGAAAAGGGTGCCATGAAAGAAAAAAATAAAAATGTGAGAAATTACATCGAATTATACATAATATCGCCGAAGCTCATCCGCATTCCAAGATCTAGGAATGTCGTTGCCGTCCATGTCTTTCAATCTGTATGAACCGGGCCTTGACGAAGATGCTACTAAGAAAGGCCCGTCCCATTTCAGCTGCAATTTGCCCACTGTTTCCGGGTTGGCCACCCTCCGAAGCACCAAGTGCCCTGGCTCAATATTTTTTAGCCGAACCTTTCTATCCCGCCATTTGACTGTTTCAGCTTGATATTTATTAATATTCTCCACGGCTTGCAGTCTGATCCCTTCTAAAGCATCTTTTTCTATAGAATAAGCAGCTTCGGAATCTGATTCTGCCGAAGCTACTATCCTTATTGATCCGGCTTTAGCTTCTTCTGGAGTTATTGCTTCGTCACCGAATAACAACTTGAATGGAGTGAAGCCTGTAGATCTTGATGTTGTCGTGTTGTGGCTCCACACCACTTTGGTTAGCTGATCTGGCCATTTTCCTCTAGGTTGATTGAAGATTAGCTTCATTATTCCTGTCATTATAATGCCGTTGGCTCTTTCAACGAGTCCATTTGACTCCGGGTGCCTGACTGATGCGAAATGGATCTTCGTACCAATTTGGTCACAGAAATCCCTGAAAGCTTCGGAGTCAAACTGTGTTCCATTGTCCACAGTGATAGCCTTTGGCACCCCAAAACGACAAACAATATTCTGCCAGAAAAATTTTTGGATGGTAGCCGAAGTTATTGTGGCTAAAGGCTTCGCCTCAATCCATTTAGAAAAATATTCCACAGCTACCACAACATATCTCAGGTTCCCTTGGGCTGGTGGTAACGGACCTAACAAGTCAAGGCCCCACCTTTGCAATGGCCAAGTGGGTTGTATGAGCTGTGTCAAGGACGAAGGTTGTTTTTGATCTCTTGCACATTTCTGACAACCTTCGCACTTTTGAACCAATTCTGCTGCATCCGAAGCTGCCTTCGGCCAATAAAACCCTTGACGGAAAATTTTTCCGAGTAACGGCCTAGATCCAATGTGAGATCCACACAGGCCTGCATGTATTTCTTTCATTAACTCTATACCTTCGGTCCTAGATAAGCATTTAAGCAGCGGAGCACAAACTCCATGTTTATACAACTCCCCTTCTATCATGACATATGGGCGAGCTCTTGCTTCTATCCTCTTGTTATAAGCTTCGTCATCTGAAAGAAACTTACCCTGAAGGTAAGAGATGATCTCGGTTCTCCAATCTTCGCTAAAAACAGGAGATATATTAAGAACTGCTCTTTCAAGAAGTTCCACCGAAGGTGCTTTTATTGTTTCGAAAAATACATCCGAAGGTAAAGGCAGCCCCTGTGCTGCTGACTTAGCTAGCAAATCAGCATGCTCATTTTGTCCTCTAGGGATATTTTTGACAGAAAACCCTTCGAAGGAAGCTTCAACTCTTCGAACCATATCCAGATATTTTTCAAGCTTCGGATCCTTAACCTTGCAACTTTTGTCAATATGACCCGAAACAACCTGGGAATCAGTTTTAAGTATGGCTCTTCTGATTCCCATTGCTTTTAACTTTCGAAGACCTAGAATCAATGCTTCGTACTCAGCAATGTTGTTTGTGCAATTAAAATCAAGCTTTGCTGCATAACAAGTTTTGACTTTGGAAGGTGAAACCAACACAGCAGCCGCTCCTGCTCCGAAGGTTCCCCAAGATCCATCACAAAACACTGTCCAGGCTTCGTTGTCTTTATTTGTTTCCTCCTCCTGAGCCCCTGGCGTCCAATCAGCAATAAAGTCTGCCAGTGCCTGTGACTGAATCGAAGATCTATGAACATATTCAATACAAAATTCATTGAGCTCTGCAGCCCATTTTCCAATCCTTCCAGTAGCTTCTCGGTTCCTCATAATATCCTTCAGAGGTTGCGAAGAAGGAACAATTATGTTGTAAGCTTGGAAATAGTGCCGAAGCTTCCTGGAGGCCATCAAGACAGCATACAGTATCTTCTCCAGCTCTGTATAATTTTTCTTTGACAAACTAAGAACTTCGGATACAAAATATATTGGGGCCTGCCTCTTGACTTGACCATCAAGCTTCTCCTGGACAAGCGCTGCACTTACCGCTGAGTGCGAAGCTGCCACATATAATAACAAAGGAGCCCCTGGCATTGGTGGGGTCAATGTTGTTAGATCTATTAAATACTGTTTTAATTCTTCAAAAGCCTTCTGTTGGATTGATCCCCATTGAAAGACTTCGGCTGACTTCAGCACTTCGAAGAATGGTAAATTTCTCTCTGCTGATCTGGATATGAATCTATTGAGAGATGCCAATCTTCCTGTCAATCTTTGAGCTCCCTTCTTCGTAGTTGGTGGCTCCATCCGAAGTATAGCTTCAATTTTACTTGGATTAGCTTCAATCCCCTTTGTTGAAACCAAGCATCCAAGAAATTTCCCCTTCTTCACTCCGAAGACACATTTTTCTGGATTTAACTTTAAGCCAGCTTGCCTGAAACTGGCGAAGGTCTCCTGCAGATCAGCAATATGATTCTCCTGCTTCGTGCTTTTGACAATGATGTCATCAACATAAGTTAACACATTTCTGCCTATTTGGGATTGAAGAACCTTCGCAGTCATTCGACTGAAACTTCCTCCAGCGTTTTTGAGCCCCTCAGGCATCCGAAGATAGCAATATGTGCCACTTGGAGTGATGAAGCTAGTCTTCGGCTCATCTTCCTTCTTCATCCAAATTTGGTGATAGCCTGAATAGCAGTCTAATAGACTCATGAGCTCTGACGAAGCTGCTGCATCAACTAAAGAGTCTATCCTTGGTAACGGGAATTCATCCTTCGGACAAGCCTTGTTAAGATCTGTGAAATCGATGCACATTCGCCACTTGCCATTGGCCTTTTTTACCATAACAGTGTTAGCCAGCCATTCTGGGTACTTTACTTCTCTAATAACTCCTGCACTGAGGAGTCTTTTGACTTCGTTGCGAGCACCTTCGGCCTTATCATCTGACATTTTCCGAAGCCTTTGCTTTCTGGGTCTGAAAGATGGATCGACATTGAGCGAGTGCTCAATGACATCCCTATTAACTCCGCATAGATCATTGGCTGACCATGCAAAAACATCTTTGTTATTGAACAAAAACCTTATCAAAGTTTTTTCCTGCTCTTCGGATAGTTGAGAGCCTAACAGTACCTTCTGCTCTGCTATGTCCTCACATAAGAGCATGGGCTTCGGCTGATCTGCTGAAGCTGCTTTCTCCCTTCTGAATTTGTACTGTTCACAAGCTTCGGCTCCATCTATATTATGGATTGCTTTGGAGTCAGTCCAGTTACCTTCGGCCCTTCTTGCGGCTTCCTGACTTCCATGGATAACAATGGGTCCCTGATCCGAAGGTATCTTCATGCAAAGATAAGCAGGATGAAGGATTGCTTCGAAGGCATTAAGAGTACCACGACCAATAATTGCATTGTAAGGATATTCTATGTCAACAATGTCAAACACAACTTGCTCAGTTCTAGTGTTGTTGATGAATCCGAAGGTCACTGACATGGTGATCTTGCCCAGTGCTACAATCTGTCTTCCTCCGAAGCCACAGAGAGGATGTGTAGCATCATGAATCTTATCTTCTGGCTCTTGCATTTGTCTGAAGGCTTTAGCAAATATGATGTCAGCTGCACTGCCTGTGTCAACCAAGACATTGTGGACCAGAAATCCTTTGATAACACAAGAGATAACCATGGCATCGTTGTGTGGGTAATCTTTGAGCTGAAGGTCCTCTTGGGAGAAGGTAATAGGAATGTGAGACCATCTTGTCTTGATGAAGGGTCCTTGCACCCCAACATGCTGTACCCTTCTCTGTGCTTCCTTCTTCTGTTTCTTGTTAGCTGGCTCTGAGGACGAGCCACCTGTGATTGGTAGTACCAGCTTCGGGTCCGAAGCAGCTCCAGCTTGGTCGTTGAACGAAGCCATCAGCTCAAAAAGTGGAAGTGAGTTCACCGGAGGTGGGCGCCAATGTTGGGGACTTGTTCTCAAACGCTTCGGGTTAAGAACAAGGCAACATAGAAAATGTTAAACGTTAAGGTCCTTCGTCCTTTGAAGCATTATTTCCCTTAGGATATAACGATCTCTGGACGAAGGTCATGAAGGATTAACCTTCATCATTACAGTATACATTAATGAAAGACGAAGCATATGAAACATAAAAGATAACATGAATAATCATATAACATTATTTATTTAACTTTATTATTTCATCATAGAGAAATAGTGACAATATTGAATTATAAATGTACCTTCGGCTTGGAAGGAGATGAAAATACAAGTGTGACACAAAAGCAAATGCCAAGTCAGCGTGAACAGTACGGGGGTACTGTTCACCTATTTATAGGCACAGGACGCAGCCTGTGAGGAATTACAAGTATGCCCCTTATAAAAACTTACAATATTGACCCAGACCTTTATGGACTAAAAGGTCATTCTATCTTTAAGTCGGTTCGCAATGCCGAAGCTTTACGAAGAGGAACCTTCGGCTATTTTATACAAACAGCTTCATCCGAGGATCGCTTCTCTCTATAAGACCTTCGGCGACGAAGCATGGTCCCAACAGGTGGAGACCATTTCTTGGTCAAAAATCCGTAGGTGTTAGCCTTCGGTATTATTGAAAATGGTCGTTCATGGCTATTTTCGACAAAAATGGGGGTTGTGTGGCCATTGATCATCGACCAGAGGCTCGTACACCTCACCCCACATATGTTTCCTTGCCATAGATCACATTCTTGGATTTCTGGTGGAGACCATTTTTGGTCAAAAATCCGTAGGTGTTAGCATTTGGTATTATTGAAAATGTCGTTCATGGCTATTTTCAAGGTCGCTCATGGCTATTTTCATAAAAAATGGGGGTTGTGTGGCCATTGATCATCGACCAGACGCTCATACACCTCACCCCACATATGTTTCCTTGCCATAGATTACATTCTTGGATTTTTGGTGGAAACCATTTCTTGGTTAAAAACTCGTACGTGTTAGCCTTCGGTATTATTGAAAATGGTCATTCATGGCTATTTTCGGCAAAATGGGGGTTGTGTGGCCATTGATCGTCGACCAGAGGCTCATACACCTCACCCCACATATGTTTCCTTGTCGTAGATCACATTCTTGGATTTCTGGTGGAGACCATTTCTTGGTCAAAAATTCGTAGGTGTTAGCCTTCGATATTATTGAAAATGGTCGTTCATGGCTATTTTCGACAAAAATGGGGGTTGTGTGGCCATTGATCATCGACCAGAGGCTCATACACCTCACCCCACATATGTTTCCTTGCCATAGATCACATTCTTGGATTTCTGGTGGAGACCATTGAAAGTCGCCTAGAGGGGGGGGGGTGAATAGGGCGAAACTGAAATTTACAAATATAAACACAACTACAAGCCGGGTTAGCGTTAGTAATAAAGAAACGAGTCCGCGAGAGAGGGTGGAAAACAAATCGCAAGCAAATGAAGAGTGTGACACGCGGATTTGTTTTACCGAGGTTCGGTTCTTGCAAACCTACTCCCCGTTGAGGAGGCCACAAAGGCCGGGTCTCTTTCAACCCTTCCCTCTCTCAAACGATCCCACGGATCGAGTGAGCTTTCTCTTCTCAATCACTTGGAACACAAAGTTCCCACAAGGGCCACCACACAATTGGTGCCTCTTGCCTCGATTACAAGTGAGTGCTTGATCGTAATGAAAGAATCAAGAAAGCACGATTGCAAAAAGGCCAAGCGACAAGAGCGACGAATAACACACGGATCACTTTCTCTCTCAAGTCACTAATCACTAATGATCTCTTTTCTCAATTGTGAAACTTGGAGAGATGGAGGCTTTGAATGTGTCTTGGAATGGAATGCTAGCTCTTGTATTGAATGTTGAAGGTTGGAATGCTTGGATGAAGTGAATGGAGGTGGTTGGGGTTGTATTTATAGCCACCAACCACTTCCTAGCCATTGCTCCATTCTGCTGAGCGCGGACGGTCCGCGTGCCAGGTCCGGACGGTCCGCCCCAGTAGATCAACGGCTGAAAATGCAACGGTCAGCAGTAACGGCTATATCAACGGCTATATTGCATTTAATGCGTTGTCAGATGTCAGACAGACCCAGTCGCGGACGGTCCGCGATCCTGGCCCGGACGGTCCGCGAACCCGCTATAATTCATTTCTCCGAACCCGTCACCTTCGGGTTTTTCGGTTTCTCACCTACCGGACGGTCCGCGCCAGAGGCCGGACGGTCCGCGCAAGGGCTCGGACGGTCTTTGCTTTTCCTCCGGATAGTCCATAGTGTAGACTTCGATTTTTGCATTGGTTCTGGCCGAGTGACATCCTTGTGTCGCGGACGGTCCGCCGCAAGGGCCCGGACAGTCCGCACTTGGCCTGTTTTTCCAAAAAGCTTCTCCTGTCTGGAATAATCTACGGTATTTCGGACAGTCGATTTAGTATGGTTATAGATGAACCTTTGGCACCTGTAGAACATATAATCTAGAGCAAAACTAGTCAGTCCAATTGTTTGTGTTGGGCAATTCAACCACCAAAATTATATAGGAACTAGGTGTAAGCCTAATTCCCTTTCAATCTCCCCCTTTTTGGTGATTGATGCCAACACAAACCAAAGCAAATGTAGAAGTGCATAATTGAACTAGTTTGCATAATGTAAGTGCAAAGGTTGCTTGGAATTGAGCCAATATAAATGCTTACAAGATATGCATGGATTGTTTCTTCATTTTTAACATTTTGGACCACGCTTGCACCACATGTTTTGTTTTTGCAAAATCTTTTGTAAATCTTTTCAAAGTTCTTTTGCAAATAGTCAAAGGCAAATGAATAAGATTTTGAGAAGCATTTTCAAGATTTGAAATTTTCTCCCCCTGTTTCAAATGCTTTTCCTTTGACTAAACAAAACTCCCCCTAAATGAGATTCTCCTCTTAGTGTTCAAGAGGGTTTTGATGTATCATTTTGAAATACTACTTTCTCCCCCTTTTGAACACAATAGGATACCAATTGAAAATGTTCAACACTTAAGTTAAGTTTTTGAAATTGGTGGTGGTGCGGTCCTTTTGCTTTGGCTCTTACTTTCTCCCCCTTTGGCATGAATCGCCAAAAACGGAATCATTAGAGCCCTCGAAGTGCTTTCTTCCCCTTTGGTCATAAATAAATGAGTTAAGATTATACCAAAGACGAAGTCCTTTTGCTTGGTGCTCAAGTTTTCTCCCCCTTGAATGGAGAGTTGCTTGGAGCGACGGCGAAGGATGAGTTACGTAGTGGAAGCCTTTGTCTTCGCCGAAGACTCCAATTCCCTTTCAATACACCTATGACTTGGTTTGAAATAGACTTGAAAACACATTAGTCATAGCATATGAAAGAGACATGATCAAAGGTATATAAAATGAGCTATATGTGCAAGCTAGCAAAAGAAATTGCGTGAATCAAGAATATTGAGCTCATGCCTAAGTTTGTTAAAAGATTGTTCATCAAGAGGCTTGGTAAAGATATCGGCTAATTGATCTTTAGTATTAATGTAAGAAATCTCGATATCTCCCTTTTGTTGGTGATCCCTCAAAAAGTGATACCGAATGGCTATGTGTTTAGTGCGGCTATGCTCGACGGGATTGTCGGCCATTTTGATTGCACTCTCATTATCACATAGCAAAGGAACTTTGGTTAATTTGTAACCGTAGTCCCGCAGGGTTTGCCTCATCCAAAGCAATTGCGCGCAACAATGGCCTGCGGCAATATACTCGGCTTCGGCGGTGGAAAGAGCGACCGAATTTTGCTTCTTTGAAGCCCAAGACACCAAGGATCTTCCCAAGAACTGGCAAGTCCCCGATGTGCTCTTCCTATTGATTTTACACCCCGCCCAATCGGCATCCGAATAACCAATCAAATCAAATGTGGATCCCCAAGGATACCAAAGCCCAAACGTAGGAGTATAAGCCAAATATCTCAAGATTCGTTTTACGGCCGTAAGGTGAGCTTCCTTAGGGTCGGCTTGGAATCTTGCACACATGCATACGGAAAGCATAATATCCGGTCGAGATGCACATAAATAGAGTAAAGAACCTATCATCGACCGGTATACCTTTTGATCCACGGACTTACCTCCCGTGTCGAGGTCGAGATGCCCATTAGTTCCCATGGGTGTCTTGATGGGTTTGGCATCCTTCATCCCAAACTTGGTTAGAATGTCTTGAGTGTACTTCGTTTGGCTGATGAAGGTGCCCTCTTGGAGTTGTTTGACTTGGAATCCTAGAAAATACTTCAACTCCCCCATCATAGACATCTCGAACTTCTGTGTCATGATCCTACTAAACTCTTCACATGTAGACTCATTAGTAGACCCAAATATAATATCATCAACATAAATTTGGCATACAAACAAGTCATTTTCAAGAGTTTTAGTAAAGAGTGTGGGATCGGCCTTTCCGACTTTGAAGCCATTTGCAATAAGGAAATCTCTAAGGCATTCATACCATGCTCTTGGGGCTTGCTTGAGCCCATAAAGCGCCTTAGAGAGCTTATAGACATGGTTAGGATACTCACTGTCTTCAAAGCCGGGAGGTTGCTCAACATAGACCTCTTCCTTGATTGGTCCATTGAGGAAGGCACTTTTCACGTCCATTTGATAAAGCTTAAAGCCATGGTAAGTAGCATAGGCCAATAATATTCGAATTGACTCAAGCCTAGCTACGGGTGCATAGGTTTCACCGAAATCCAAACCTTCGACTTGGGAGTATCCCTTGGCCACAAGTCGAGCTTTGTTCCTTGTCACCACACCATGCTCATCTTGCTTGTTGCGGAAGACCCATTTGGTTCCTACAACATTTTGGTTAGGACGTGGAACTAAATGCCATACCTCATTCCTAGTGAAGTTGTTGAGTTCCTCTTGCATTGCCACCACCCAATCCGAATCTTGAAGTGCTTCCTCTACCCTGTGTGGCTCAATAGAGGAAACAAACGAGTAATGTTGGCAAAAGTGTGCAACACGAGATCTAGTGGTTACCCCCTTATGAATGTCGCCGAGGATGGTGTCGACGGGGTGATCTCGTTGGATTGCTTGGTGGACTCTTGGGTGTGGCGGCCTTTGCTCTTCATCCTCCTTGTCTTCCTCATTTGCATCTCCCCCTTGATCATTGCCATCATCTTGAGGTGGCTCATTTGCTTGATCTTCTACTTCATCAACTTGAGCTTCATCCTCATTTTGAGTTGGTGGAGATGCTTGCGTGGAGGAGGATGGTTGATCTTGTGTGTTTGGAGGCTCTTTGGATTCCTTAGGACACACATCCCCGATGGACATGTTCCTTAACGCGATGCACGGAGCCTCGTCATCACCTATCTCATCAAGATCAACATGCTCTACTTGAGAGCCGTTAGTTTCATCAAACACAACGTCACATGAGACTTCAACTAGTCCGGTGGACTTGTTAAAGACCCTATATGCCCTTGTGTTTGAGTCATAACCAAGTAAAAAGCCTTCTACAGTCTTAGGAGCAAATTTAGATTTTCTACCTCTTTTAACTAGAATAAAGCATTTGCTACCAAAGACTCTAAAACATGAAATGTTGGGCTTTTTACCGGTTAGGAGTTCATACGATGTCTTCTTGAGGATTCGGTGAAGATATAACCGGTTGATGGCGTAGCAAGCGGTGTTGA
This sequence comes from Zea mays, assembly GCF_902167145.1. Classification (NCBI taxonomy): domain Eukaryota; kingdom Viridiplantae; phylum Streptophyta; class Magnoliopsida; order Poales; family Poaceae; genus Zea; species Zea mays. The sequence continues at coordinate 60,036 of NW_023367375.1, forward strand.
CCGCCTCGGCCCAAAACCGATCTGAAGTCTTGTACTCATCAAGCATGGTCCTTGCCATGTCCAATAGAGTTCTATTCTTCCTCTCCACTACACCATTTTGTTGAGGTGTGTAGGGAGAAGAGAACTCATGCTTGATTCCCTCCTCCTCAAGGAAGCCTTCGATTTGAGAGTTCTTGAACTCCGTCCCGTTGTCGCTTCTAATTTTCTTGATCCTTAAGCCGAACTCATTTTGAGCCCGTCTCAAGAATCCCTTTAAGGTTTCTTGGGTTTGAGATTTTTCCTGTAAAAAGAATACCCAAGTGAAGCGAGAATAATCATCCACAATAACTAGACAGTACTTACTCCCGCTGATGCTTATGTAGGCTATTGGGCCGAATAGATCCATGTGCAGGAGCTCCAGTGGCCTGTCGGTCGTCATTATGTTCTTATGCGGATGATGAGAGCCAACTTGCTTTCCTGCTTGGCATGCGCTACAAATCCTATCTTTCTCAAAATGAACATTTGTTAGTCCTAAAATGTGTTCTCCCTTTAGAAGCTTATGAAGATTCTTCATCCCAACATGAGCTAGTCGGCGGTGCCAAAGCCAACCCATGTTAGTCTTAGCAATTAAGCAAGTGTCGAGTTCAGCTCTATCAAAATCTACCAAGTATAGCTGACCCTTCTAACACTCCTTTAAATGCTATTGAATCATCACTTCTTCTAAAGACAGTGACACCTATATCAGTGAATAGACAGTTGTAGCCCATTTGACATAATTGGGAAACAGAAAGCAAGTTGTAATCTAAGGAATCAACAAGAAAAACATTGGAAATGGAATGGTCCGGAGATATAGCAATTTTACCCAAACCTTTGACCAAACCTTGATTTCCATCCCCGAATGTGATAGCTCGTTGGGGATCTTGGTTTTTCTCATAGGAGGAGAACATTTTCTTCTCCCCTGTCATGTGGTTCGTGCACCCGCTGTCGAGTACCCAACTTGAGCCCCCGGATGCATAAACCTACAAAACACGTTTAGTTCTTGACTTTAGGTACCCAAATGGTTTTGGGTCCTTTGGCATTAGACACAAGAACTTTGGGTACCCAAACACAAGTCTTTGACCCCTTGTGCTTGCCCCCAACATATTTGGCAACTACCTTGCCGGATTTGTTAGTTAAAACATAAGATGCATCAAAAGTTTTAAAGGAAATGTTTTGATCATTTGATGCACTAGGAGTTTTCTTTCTAGACAACCTAGCACGGGTTGGTTGCCTAGAGCTAGATGTCTCACTCTTATACATAAAAGCATGGTTAGAACCAGAGTGAGACTTCCTAGAATGAATTTTTCTAATTTTGTCCTCGGGATAACCGGCAGGGTATAAAATGTAACCCTCGTTATCCTGAGGCATGGGAGCCTTGCCCTTAACAAAATTGGACAATCTTTTAGGAGGGGCATTAAGTTTGACATTGTCTCCCCTTTGGAAGCCAATGCCATCCTTGATGCCAGGGCGTCTCCCATTATAAAGCATGCTACGAGCAAATTTAAATTTCTCATTTTCTAGGTTGTGCTCGGCAATTTTAGCATCTAATTTAGCTATATGATCATTTTGTTGTTTAATTAAAATCATATGATCATGAATAGCATCTACATCAATATCTCTACATCTAGTGCAAATAGTGACATGCTCAATGGTAGATGTAGAGGGTTTGCAAGAATTAAGTTCAACAATCTTAGCATGAAGTATATCATTCTTATCTCTAAGATCGGAAATTGTAATTTTGCAAACATCAAAATCTTTAGCCTTAGCAAGCAATTTTTTATTTTCATCTCTAAGGCTAGCAAGGGAAATGTTTAATTCATCAATCCTAGCAAGCAAATCATCATTATTATCTCTAGGATTGGGAATTGAAACATTGCAAACATGTGAATCAACCTTATTTAAACTAGCATTTTCATTCCTAAGGTTGTCAATCATCTCACGGCAAGTGCTTAGCTCACTAGATAATTTTTCACATTTTTCTACTTCTAGAGCATAAGCATTTTTAACCTTAACATGCTTCTTATTTTCTTTAATAAGGAAGTCCTCTTGGGTGTCCAAGAGATCATCCTTTTCATGAATGGCACTAATCAATTCATTAAGTTTTTCTTTTTGTTGCATGTTGAGGTTGGCAAAAAGAGAGCGCAAGTTATCCTCCTCATCACTAGCATTATCATCACTAGAAGACTCATATTTAGTGGATGATTTGGATTTTACCTTCTTTTTGCCGTCCTTTGCCATGAGGCACTTGTGGCCGACGTTTGGGAAGAGAAGTCCCTTGGTGACGGCGATGTTGGCGGCGTCCTCGTCGTCGGAGGAGTCGCTTGAGCTTTCGTCGGAATCCCACTCCCGACAAACATGGGCATCTCCGCCCTTCTTCTTGTAGTACCTCTTCTTCTCCTTTCTTCTCCCTTTCTTGTCGTTGCCTCGGTCACTGTCACTTGATATAGGACATTTAGCAATAAAATGACCGGGCTTACCACATTTGTAGCAAACCTTCTTGGAGCGGGACTTGTAGTCTTTCCCCCTCCTCTGTTTGAGGATTTGGCGGAAGCTCTTGATGACTAGCGCCATTTCTTCATTGTCAAGCTTGGAGGCGTCTATTGGTTGTCGATTTGGTGTAGACTCCTCCTTCTTTTCTTCCGTCGCTTTGAATGCGACGGGTTGAGCTTCGGATGTAGATGGATCATCAAGCTCGTTGATCTTCCTTGAGCCTTCGACCATGCACTCAAAACTTACAAAATGCCCGATAACTTCCTCGGGGGTCATTTTAGTATATCTACGATTACCATGAATTAATTGAACTTGAGTAGGGTTAAGGAGAATAAGAGATCTTAGAATAACCTTAACCACCTCGTGGTCATCCCACTTTACGCTCCCAAGGTTGCGCACTTGGTTCACCAAGGTCTTGAGCCGGTTGTACATATGTTGTGGCTCCTCCCCTTTGCGAAGCCGGAACCGACCGAGCTCCCCCTCGATCGTTTCCCGCTTGGTGATCTTGGTGAGCTCGTCTCCCTCGTGCGCGGTTTTGAGCACATCCCAAACCTCCTTGGCGCTCTTCAACCCTTGAACTTTGTTATACTCCTCTCTACTCAAAGAGGCGAGGAGTATTGTTGTCGCTTGAGACTGAAGTGCTCGATTTGGGCCACCTCATCCTCGTCATAGTCTTTATCCCCTACTGACGGTACCTGTGCACCAAACTCAACAACATCTCATATACTTTTGTGGAGTGAGGTTAGATGAAATCTCATTAAATCACTCCACCTAGCATAATCTTCACCATCAAAAGTTGGTGGTTTGCCTAATGGGACGGAAAGTAGAGGTGCATGTTTAGAAATGCGAGAATAGTGTAGGGGGATCTTACTAAACTTCTTACGCTCTTGGCGTTTAGAAGTTACGGAGGGCGCATCGGAGTCGGAGGTTGATGTTGATGAAGTGTCGTTCTCGTAGTAGACCACTTTCCTCATCCTCTTTTGCTTGTCCCCGCTTCGATGCGGCTTGTGGGAAGAAGATTTTTCCTTCTTCTCTTTGTGGTGAGAAGAAGATTTCTTCTCCTTCCCTTTGTTGGAGGAGCTCTTCTTCTTCTCCCTCCTTTTGGTGCGGGACTCTTCCGATGAAGTGCTCCCGTGGCTTGTAGTGGGCTTTTCGCCGGTCTCCATCTCCTTCTTGGCGTGATCTCCCGACATCACTTCGAGCGGTTAGGCTCTAATGAAGCACCGAGCTTTGATACCAATTGAAAGTCGCCTAGAGGGGGGGTGAATAGGGCGAAACTGAAATTTACAAATATAAACACAACTACAAGCCGGGTTAGCGTTAGTAATAAAGAAACGAGTCCGCGAGAGAGGGTGGAAAACAAATCGCAAGCAAATGAAGAGTGTGACACGCGGATTTGTTTTACCGAGGTTCGGTTCTTGCAAACCTACTCCCCGTTGAGGAGGCCACAAAGGCCGGGTCTCTTTCAACCCTTCCCTCTCTCAAACGATCCCACGGATCGAGTGAGCTTTCTCTTCTCAATCACTTGGAACACAAAGTTCCCACAAGGGCCACCACACAATTGGTGCCTCTTGCCTCGATTACAAGTGAGTGCTTGATCGTAATGAAAGAATCAAGAAAGCACGATTGCAAAAAGGCCAAGCGACAAGAGCGACGAATAACACACGGATCACTTTCTCTCTCAAGTCACTAATCACTAATGATCTCTTTTCTCAATTGTGAAACTTGGAGAGATGGAGGCTTTGAATGTGTCTTGGAATGGAATGCTAGCTCTTGTATTGAATGTTGAAGGTTGGAATGCTTGGATGAAGTGAATGGAGGTGGTTGGGGTTGTATTTATAGCCACCAACCACTTCCTAGCCGTTGCTCCATTCTGCTGAGCGCGGACGGTCCGCGTGCCAGGTCCGGACGGTCCGCCCCAGTAGATCAACGGCTGAAAATGCAACGGTCAGCAGTAACGGCTATATCAACGGCTATATTGCATTTAATGCGTTGTCAGATGTCAGACAGACCCAGTTGCGGACGGTCCGCGATCCTGGCCCGGACGGTCCGCGAACCCGCTATAATTCATTTCTCCGAACCCGTCACCTTCGGGTTTTTCGGTTTCTCACCTACCGGACGGTCCGCGCCAGAGGCCGGACGGTCCGCGCAAGGGCTCGGACGGTCTTTGCTTTTCCTCCGGACAGTCCATAGTGTAGACTTCGATTTTTGCATTGGTTCTGGCCGAGTGACATCCTTGTGTCGCGGACGGTCCGCCGCAAGGGCCCGGACAGTCCGCGCTTGGCCTGTTTTTCCAAAAAGCTTCTCCTGTCCGGAATAATCTACGGTATTTCGGACAGTCGATTTAGTATGGTTATAGATGAACCTTTGGCACCTGTAGAACATATAATCTAGAGCAAAACTAGTCAGTCCAATTGTTTGTGTTGGGCAATTCAACCACCAAAATTATATAGGAACTAGGTGTAAGCCTAATTCCCTTTCAATCTCCCCCTTTTTGGTGATTGATGCCAACACAAACCAAAGCAAATGTAGAAGTGCATAATTGAACTAGTTTGCATAATGTAAGTGCAAAGGTTGCTTGGAATTGAGCCAATATAAATGCTTACAAGATATGCATGGATTGTTTCTTCATTTTTAACATTTTGGACCACGCTTGCACCACATGTTTTGTTTTTGCAAAATCTTTTGTAAATCTTTTCAATGTTCTTTTGCAAATAGTCAAAGGCAAATGAATAAGATTTTGAGAAGCATTTTCAAGATTTGAAATTTTCTCCCCCTGTTTCAAATGCTTTTCCTTTGACTAAACAAAACTCCCCCTAAATGAGATTCTCCTCTTAGTGTTCAAGAGGGTTTTGATGTATCATTTTGAAATACTACTTTCTCCCCCTTTTGAACACAATAGGATACCAATTGAAAATATTCAACACTTAAGTTAAGTTTTTGAAATTGGTGGTGGTGCGGTCCTTTTGCTTTGGGCTCTTACTTTCTCCCCCTTTGGCATGAATCGCCAAAAACGGAATCATTAGAGCCCTCGAAGTGCTTTCTTCCCCTTTGGTCATAAATAAATGAGTTAAGATTATACCAAAGACGAAGTCCTTTTGCTTGGTGCTCAAGTTTTCTCCCCCTTGAACGGAGAGTTGCTTGGAGCGACGGCGAAGGATGAGTTACGTAGTGGAAGCCTTTGTCTTCGCCGAAGACTCCAATTCCCTTTCAATACACCTATGACTTGGTTTGAAATAGACTTGAAAACACATTAGTCATAGCATATGAAAGAGACATGATCAAAGGTATATAAAATGAGCTATATGTGCAAGCTAGCAAAAGAAATTGCGCGAATCAAGAATATTGAGCTCATGCCTAAGTTTGTTAAAAGATTGTTCATCAAGAGGCTTGGTAAAGATATCGGCTAATTGATCTTTAGTATTAATGTAAGAAATCTCGATATCTCCCTTTTGTTGGTGATCCCTCAAAAAGTGATACCGAATGGCTATGTGTTTAGTGCGGCTATGCTCGACGGGATTGTCGGCCATTTTGATTGCACTCTCATTATCACATAGCAAAGGAACTTTGGTTAATTTGTAACCGTAGTCCCGCAGGGTTTGCCTCATCCAAAGCTATTGCGCGCAACAATGGCCTGCGGCAATATACTCGGCTTCGGCGGTGGAAAGAGCGACCGAATTTTGCTTCTTTGAAGCCCAAGACACCAAGGATCTTCCCAAGAACTGGCAAGTCCCCGATGTGCTCTTCCTATTGATTTTACACCCCGCCCAATCGGCATCCGAATAACCAATCAAATCAAATGTGGATCCCCAAGGATACCAAAGCCCAAACGTAGGAGTATAAGCCAAATATCTCAAGATTCGTTTTACGGCCGTAAGGTGAGCTTCCTTAGGGTCGGCTTGGAATCTTGCACACATGCATACGGAAAGCATAATATCCGGTCGAGATGCACATAAATAGAGTAAAGAACCTATCATCGACCGGTATACCTTTTGATCCACGGACTTACCTCCCGTGTCGAGGTCGAGATGCCCATTAGTTCCCATGGGTGTCTTGATGGGTTTGGCATCCTTCATCCCAAACTTGGTTAGAATGTCTTGAGTGTACTTCGTTTGGCTGATGAAGGTGCCCTCTTGGAGTTGTTTGACTTGGAATCCTAGAAAATACTTCAACTCCCCCATCATAGACATCTCGAACTTCTGTGTCATGATCCTACTAAACTCTTCACATGTAGACTCATTAGTAGACCCAAATATAATATCATCAACATAAATTTGGCATACAAACAAGTCATTTTCAAGAGTTTTAGTAAAGAGTGTGGGATCGGCCTTTCCGACTTTGAAGCCATTTGCAATAAGGAAATCTCTAAGGCATTCATACCATGCTCTTGGGGCTTGCTTGAGCCCATAAAGCGCCTTAGAGAGCTTATAGACATGGTTAGGATACTCACTCTCTTCAATGCCGGGAGGTTGCTCAACATAGACCTCTTCCTTGATTGGTCCATTGAGGAAGGCACTTTTCACGTCCATTTGATAAAGCTTAAAGCCATGGTAAGTAGCATAGGCCAATAATATTCGAATTGACTCAAGCCTAGCTACGGGTGCATAGGTTTCACCGAAATCCAAACCTTCGACTTGGGAGTATCCCTTGGCCATAAGTCGAGCTTTGTTCCTTGTCACCACACCATGCTCATCTTGCTTGTTGCGGAAGACCCATTTGGTTCCTACAACATTTTGGTTAGGACGTGGAACTAAATGCCATACCTCATTCCTAGTGAAGTTGTTGAGTTCCTCTTGCATTGCCACCACCCAATCCGAATCTTGAAGTGCTTCCTCTACCCTGTGTGGCTCAATAGAGGAAACAAACGAGTAATGTTGGCAAAAGTGTGCAACACGAGATCTAGTGGTTACCCCCTTATGAATGTCGCCGAGGATGGTGTCGACGGGGTGATCTCGTTGGATTGCTTGGTGGACTCTTGGGTGTGGCAGCCTTTGCTCTTCATCCTCCTTGTCTTCCTCATTTGCATCTCCCCCTTGATCATTGCCATCATCTTGAGGTGGCTCATTTGCTTGATCTTCTACTTCATCAACTTGAGCTTCATCCTCATTTTGAGTTGGTGGAGATGCTTGCGTGGAGGAGGATGGTTGATCTTGTGTGTTTGGAGGCTCTTTGGATTCCTTAGGACACACATCCCCGATGGACATGTTCCTTAACGCGATGCACGGAGCCTCGTCATCACCTATCTCATCAAGATCAACATGCTCTACTTGAGAGCCGTTAGTTTCATCAAACACAACGTCACATGAGACTTCAACTAGTCCGGTGGACTTGTTAAAGACCCTATATGCCCTTGTGTTTGAGTCATAACCAAGTAAAAAGCCTTCTACAGTCTTAGGAGCAAATTTAGATTTTCTACCTCTTTTAACTAGAATAAAGCATTTGCTACCAAAGACTCTAAAATATGAAATGTTGGGCTTTTTACCGGTTAGGAGTTCATACGATGTCTTCTTGAGGATTCGGTGAAGATATAACCGGTTGATGGCGTAGCAAGCGGTGTTGACCGCCTCGGCCCAAAACCGATCCGAAGTCTTGTACTCATCAAGCATGGTCCTTGCCATGTCCAATAGAGTTCTATTCTTCCTCTCCACTACACCATTTTGTTGAGGTGTGTAGGGAGAAGAGAACTCATGCTTGATTCCCTCCTCCTCAAGGAAGCCTTCGATTTGAGAGTTCTTGAACTCCGTCCCGTTGTCGCTTCTAATTTTCTTGATCCTTAAGCCGAACTCATTTTGAGCCCGTCTCAAGAATCCCTTTAAGGTTTCTTGGGTTTGAGATTTTTCCTGTAAAAAGAATACCCAAGTGAAGCGAGAATAATCATCCACAATAACTAGACAGTACTTACTCCCGCCGATGCTTATGTAGGCTATTGGGCCGAATAGATCCATGTGCAGGAGCTCCAGTGGCCTGTCGGTCGTCATTATGTTCTTATGCGGATGATGAGAGCCAACTTGCTTTCCTGCTTGGCATGCGCTACAAATCCTATCTTTCTCAAAATGAACATTTGTTAGTCCTAAAATGTGTTCTCCCTTTAGAAGCTTATGAAGATTCTTCATCCCAACATGAGCTAGTCGGCGGTGCCAGAGCCAACCCATGTTAGTCTTAGCAATTAAGCAAGTGTCGAGTTCAGCTCTATCAAAATCTACCAAGTATAGCTGACCCTTCTAACACTCCCTTAAATGCTATTGAATCATCACTTCTTCTAAAGACAGTGACACCTATATCAGTGAATAGACAGTTGTAGCCCATTTGACATAATTGGGAAACAGAAAGCAAGTTGTAATCTAAGGAATCAACAAGAAAAACATTGGAAATGGAATGGTCCGGAGATATAGCAATTTTACCCAAACCTTTGACCAAACCTTGATTTCCATCCCCGAATGTGATAGCTCGTTGGGGATCTTGGTTTTTCTCATAGGAGGAGAACATTTTCTTCTCCCCTGTCATGTGGTTCGTGCACCCGCTGTCGAGTATCCAACTTGAGCCCCCGGATGCATAAACCTACAAAACAAGTTTAGTTCTTGACTTTAGGTACCCAAATGGTTTTGGGTCCTTTGGCATTAGACACAAGAACTTTGGGTACCCAAACACAAGTCTTTGACCCCTTGTGCTTGCCCCCAACATATTTGGCAACTACCTTGCCGGATTTGTTAGTTAAAACATAAGATGCATCAAAAGTTTTAAAGGAAATGTTTTGATCATTTGATGCACTAGGAGTTTTCTTTCTAGACAACCTAGCACGGGTTGGTTGCCTAGAGCTAGATGTCTCACTCTTATACATAAAAGCATGGTTAGAACCAGAGTGAGACTTCCTAGAATGAATTTTTCTAATTTTGTCCTTAGGATAACCGGCAGGGTATAAAATGTAACCCTCGTTATCCTGAGGCATGGGAGCCTTGCCCTTAACAAAATTGGACAATCTTTTAGGAGGGGCATTAAGTTTGACATTGTCTCCCCTTTGGAAGCCAATGCCATCCTTGATGCCAGGGCGTCTCCCATTATAAAGCATGCTACGAGCAAATTTAAATTTCTCATTTTCTAGGTTGTGCTCGGCAATTTTAGCATCTAATTTAGCTATATGATCATTTTGTTGTTTAATTAAAATCATGTGATCATGAATAGCATCTACATCAATATCTCTACATCTAGTGCAAATAGTGACATGCTCAATGGTAGATGTAGAGGGTTTGCAAGAATTAAGTTCAACAATCTTAGCATGAAGTATATCATTCTTATCTCTAAGATCGGAAATTGTAATTTTGCAAACATCAAAATCTTTAGCCTTAGCAAGCAATTTTTTATTTTCATCTCTAAGGCTAGCAAGGGAAATGTTTAATTCATCAATCCTAGCAAGCAAATCATCATTATTATCTCTAGGATTAGGAATTGAAACATTGCAAACATGTGAATCAACCTTATTTAAACTAGCATTTTCATTCCTAAGGTTGTCAATCATCTCACGGCAAGTGCTTAGCTCACTAGATAATTTTTCACATTTTTCTACTTCTAGAGCATAAACATTTTTAACCTTAACATGCTTCTTATTTTCTTTAATAAGGAAGTCCTCTTGGGTGTCCAAGAGATCATCCTTTTCATGAATGGCACTAATAAATTCATTAAGTTTTTCTTTTTGTTGCATGTTGAGGTTGGCAAAAAGAGAGCGCAAGTTATCCTCCTCATCACTAGCATTATCATCACTAGAAGACTCATATTTAGTGGATGATTTGGATTTTACCTTCTTTTTGCCGTCCTTTGCCATGAGGCACTTGTGGCCGACGTTTGGGAAGAGAAGTCCCTTGGTGACGGCGATGTTGGCGGCGTCCTCGTCGTCGGAGGAGTCGCTTGAGCTTTCGTCGGAATCCCACTCCCGACAAACATGGGCATCTCCGCCCTTCTTCTTGTAGTACCTCTTCTTCTCCTTTCTTCTCCCTTTCTTGTCGTTGCCTCGGTCACTGTCACTTGATATAGGACATTTAGCAATAAAATGACTGGGCTTACCACATTTGTAGCAAACCTTCTTGGAGCGGGACTTGTAGTCTTTCCCCCTCCTCTGTTTGAGGATTTGGCGGAAGCTCTTGATGACTAGCGCCATTTCTTCATTGTCAAGCTTGGAGGCGTCTATTGGTTGTCGATTTGGTGTAGACTCCTCCTTCTTTTCTTCCGTCGCTTTGAATGCGACGGGTTGAGCTTCGGATGTAGATGGATCATCAAGCTCGTTGATCTTCCTTGAGCCTTCGACCATGCACTCAAAACTTACAAAATGCCCGATAACTTCCTCGGGGGTCATTTTAGTATATCTACGATTACCATGAATTAATTGAACTTGAGTAGGGTTAAGGAAAATAAGAGATCTTAGAATAACCTTAACCACCTCGTGGTCATCCCACTTTACGCTCCCGAGGTTGCGCACTTGGTTCACCAAGGTCTTGAGCCGGTTGTACATATGTTGTGGCTCCTCCCCTTTGCGAAGCCAGAACCGACCGAGCTCCCCCTCGATCGTTTCCCGCTTGGTGATCTTGGTGAGCTCGTCTCCCTCGTGCGCGGTTTTGAGCACATCCCAAACCTCCTTGGCGCTCTTCAACCCTTGAACTTTGTTATACTCCTCTCTACTCAAAGAGGCGAGGAGTATTGTTGTCGCTTGAGAGTTGAAGTGCTCGATTTGGGCCACCTCATCCTCGTCATAGTCTTTATCCCCTACTGACGGTACCTGTGCACCAAACTCAACAACATCCCATATACTTTTGTGGAGTGAGGTTAGATGAAATCTCATTAAATCACTCCACCTAGCATAATCTTCACCATCAAAAGTTGGTGGTTTGCCTAATGGGACGGAAAGTAGAGGTGCATGTTTAGAAATGCGAGAATAGTGTAGGGGGATCTTACTAAACTTCTTACCCTCTTGGCGTTTAGAAGTTACGGAGGGCGCATCGGAGTCGGAGGTTGATGTTGATGAAGTGTCGGTCTCGTAGTAGACCACTTTCCTCATCCTCTTTTGCTTGTCCCCGCTTCGATGCGGCTTGTGGGAAGAAGATTTTTCCTTCTTCTCTTTGTGGTGAGAAGAAGATTTCTTCTCCTTCCCTTTGTTGGAGGAGCTCTTCTTCTTCTCCCTCCTTTTGGTGCGGGACTCTTCCGATGAAGTGCTCCCGTGGCTTGTAGTGGGCTTTTCGCCGGTCTCCATCTCCTTCTTGGCGTGATCTCCCGACATCACTTCGAGCGGTTAGGCTCTAATGAAGCACCGAGCTTTGATACCAATTGAAAGTCGCCTAGAGGGGGGGTGAATAGGGCGAAACTGAAATTTACAAATATAAACACAACTACAAGCCGGGTTAGCGTTAGTAATAAAGAAACGAGTCCGCGAGAGAGGGTGGAAAACAAATCGCAAGCAAATGAAGAGTGTGACACGCGGATTTGTTTTACCAAGGTTCGGTTCTTGCAAACCTACTCCCCGTTGAGGAGGCCACAAAGGCCGGGTCTCTTTCAACCCTTCCCTCTCTCAAACGATCCCACGGATCGAGTGAGCTTTCTCTTCTCAATCACTTGGAACACAAAGTTCCCACAAGGGCCACCACACAATTGGTGCCTCTTGCCTCGATTACAAGTGAGTGCTTGATCGTAATGAAAGAATAAAGAAAGCACGATTGCAAAAAGGCCAAGCGACAAGAGCGACGAATAACACACGGATCACTTTCTCTCTCAAGTCACTAATCACTAATGATCTCTTTTCTCAATTGTGAAACTTGGAGAGATGGAGGCTTTGAATGTGTCTTGGAATGGAATGCTAGCTCTTGTATTGAATGTTGAAGGTTGGAATGCTTGGATGAAGTGAATGGAGGTGGTTGGGGTTGTATTTATAGCCACCAACCACTTCCTAGCCGTTGCTCCATTCTGCTGAGCGCGGACGGTCCGCGTGCCAGGTCCGGACGGTCCGCCCCAGTAGATCAACGGCTGAAAATGCAACGGTCAGCAGTAACGGCTATATCAACGGCTATATTGCATTTAATGCGTTGTCAGATGTCAGACAGACCCACTCGCGGACGGTCCGCGATCCTGGCCCGGACGGTCCGCGAACCCGCTATAATTCATTTCTCCGAACACGTCACCTTCGGGTTTTTCGGTTTCTCACCTACCGGACGGTCCGCGCCAGAGGCCGGACGGTCCGCGCAAGGGCTCGGACGGTCTTTGCTTTTCCTCCGGACAGTCCATAGTGTAGACTTCGATTTTTGCATTGGTTCTGGCCGAGTGACATCCTTGTGTCGCGGACGGTCCGCCGCAAGGGCCCGGACAGTCCGCGCTTGGCCTGTTTTTCCAAAAAGCTTCTCCTGTCCGGAATAATCTACGGTATTTCGGACAGTCGATTTAGTATGGTTATAGATGAACCTTTGGCACCTGTAGAACATATAATCTAGAGCAAAACTAGTCAGTCCAATTGTTTGTGTTGGGCAATTCAACCACCAAAATTATATAGGAACTAGGTGTAAGCCTAATTCCCTTTCAACCATTTCTTGGTCAAAAATCCGTAGGTCTTAGCCTCTAGTATTATTGAAAATGGTCGCTCATGGCTATTTTCATAAAAAATGGGGGTTGTGTGGCCATTTATCATCGACTAGAGGCTCATAAACCTCACCCCACATATGTTTCCTTGCCATAGATTACATTCTTGGATTTCTGGTGGAGACCATTTCTTGGTCAAAAATCCGTAGGTGTTAGCCTTCGGTATTATTGAAAATGGTCGTTCATGGCTATTTTCGACACCCACATATGTTTCCTTGCCATAGATCACATTCTTGGATTTCTGGTGGAGACCATTTCTTGGTCTAAAATCCGTAGGTGTTAGCCTCTAGTATTATTGAAAATGGTCGCTCATGGCTATTTTCAAGGTCGCTCATGGCTATTTTCATAAAAAATGGGGGTTGTGTGGCCATTTATCATCGACTAGAGGCTCATAAACCTCACCCCACATATGTTTCCTTGCCATAGATCACATTCTTGGATTTCTGGTGGAGACCATTTCTTGGTCAAAAACTCGTACGTGTTAGCCTTCGGTATTATTGAAAATGGTCGTTCATGGCTATTTTCGACAAAAATGGGGGTTGTGTGGCCATTGATCATCGACCAGAGGCTCGTACACCTCAACCACATATGTTTCCTTGCCATAGATCACATTCTTGGATTTCTGGTGGAGACCATTTCTTGGTCAAAAATCTGTAGGTGTTAGTCTTCGGTATTTTTGAAAATGGTCGTTCATGGCTATTTTCGACAAAAATGGGGGTTGTGTGGCCATTGATCATCGACCAGAGGCTCGTACACCTCACCCCACATATGTTTCCTTGCCATAGATCACATTCTTGGATTTCTGGTGGAGACCATTTTTGGTCAAAAATCCGTAGGTGTTAGCATTTGGTATTATTGAAAATGTCGTTCATGGCTATTTTCGACAAAAATGGGGGTTGTGTGGCCATTGATCATCGACCAGAGTCTCGTACACCTCACCCCACATATGTTTCCTTGCCATATATCACATTTTTGGATTTCTGGTGGAGACGATTTCTTGGTCAGAAATCCGTAGGTGTTAGCCTTCGGTATTATTGAAAATAGTCGTTCATGGCAATTTTTGACAAAAATGGGGGTTGTGTGGCCATTGATCATCGACCAGATGCTCGTACACCTCACCCCACATATGTTTCCTTGCCATAGATCACATTCTTGGATTTCTGGTGGAGACCATTTCTTGGTCAAAAATCCGTAGGTGTTAGCCTTCGGTATTATTGAAAATGGTCATTCATGGCTATTTTCGGCAAAATGGGGGTTGTGTGGCCATTGATCGTCGACCAGAGGCTCATACACCTCACCCCACATATGTTTCCTTGTCGTAGATCACATTCTTGGATTTCTGGTGGAGACCATTTCTTGGTGAAAAATCCGTAGTTGTTAGCCTTCGATATTATTGAAAATGGTCGTTCATGGCTATTTTTGACAAAAAAGGGGGTTGTGTGGCCATTGATCATCGACCAGAGGCTCATACACCTCACCCCACATATGTTTCCTTGCCATAGATCACATTCTTGGATTTCTGGTGGAGACCATTTCATGGGCAAAAATCCGTAGGTCTTAGCCTCTAGTATTATTGAAAATGGTCGCTCATGGCTATTTTCGGCAAAAATGGGGGTTGTGTGGCCATTGATCATCGACCAGACGCTCATACACTTCACCCCACATATGTTTCCTTGCCATAGAATGACCATTTACAATAATACCGAAGGCTAACACCTACGAATTTTTGACCAAGAAATGGTCTCCACCAGAAATCCAAGAATGTGATCTATGGCAAGGAAACATATGTGGGGTGAGGTGTATGAGCCTCTGGTGGAAGATCAATGGCCACACAACCCCCATTTTTGTCAAAAATAGCCATGAATGACCATTTTCAATAATATCGAAGGCTAACACCTACGGATTTTTGACCAAGAAATGGTCTCCACCTGAAATCCAAGAATGTGATCTATGGCAAGGAAACATATGTGGGGTGAGGTGTATGAGCGTCTGGTCGATGATCAATGGCCACACAACCCCCATTTTTGTCGAAAATAGCCATGAACGACCATTTTCAATAATACCGAAGGCTAACACCTACGAATTTTTGACCAACAAATGGTCTCCACGAGAAATCCAAGATTCTGATCTATGGCAAGAAAACATATGTGGGGTGAAGTGTACGAGCCTCTGGTCGATGATCAATGGCTACACAACCCCCATTTTTGTCGAAAATAGCCATGAACGACCATTTTCAATAATACCGAAGGCTAACACGTACGGATTTTTGACCAAGAAATGGTCTCCACCAGAAATCCAAGAATGTCATCTATGGCAAGGAAACATATGTGGGGTGAGGTGTATGAGCCTCTGGTCGATGATCAATGGCCACACAACCCCCATTTTTTTGAAAATAGCCATGAACGACCATTTTCAATAATATCGAAGGCTAACACCTACGGATTTTTGACCAAGAAATGGTCTCCACCAGAAATCCAAGAATGTGATCTATGGCAAGGAAACATATGTGGGGTGAGGTGTATGAGCCTCTGGTCGACGATCAATGGCCACACAACCCCCATTTTGCCAAAAATAGCCATGAATGACCATTTTCAATAATATCGAAGGCTAACACCTACGGATTTTTGACCAAGAAATGGTCTCCACCAGAAATCCAAGAATGTGATCTACGACAAGGAAACATATGTGGGGTGAGGTGTATGAGCCTCTGGTCGACGATCAATGGCCACACAACCCCCATTTTGCCGAAAATAGCCATGAATGACCATTTTCAATAATATCGAAGGCTAACACCTACGGATTTTTGACCAAGAAATGGTCTCCACCAGAAATCCAAGAATGTGATCTACGACAAGGAAACATATGTGTAGTGAGGTGTATGAGCCTCTGGTCGAAGATCAATGGCCACACAACCCCCATTTTTGTCGAAAATAGCCATGAACGACCATTTTCAATAATACCGAAGGCTAACACCTACGAATTTTTGACCAACAAATGGTCTCCACGAGAAATCCAAGATTCTGATCTATGGCAAGAAAACATATGTGGGGTGAAGTGTACAAGCCTCTGGTCGATGATCAATGGCTACACAACCCCCATTTTTGTCGAAAATAGCCATGAACGACCATTTTCAATAATACCGAAGGCTAACACGTACGGATTTTTGACCAAGTAATGGTCTCCACCAGAAATCCAAGAATGTGATCTATGGCAAGGAAACATATGTGGGGTGAGGTGTATGAGCCTCTAGTCGATGATCAATGGCCACACAACCCCCATTTTTGTCGAAAATAGCCATGAACAACCATTTTCAATAATATAAGAGGCTAACACGTACGAGTTTTTAACCAAGAAATGGTCTCCACCAGAAATCCAAGAATGTGATCTATGGCAAGGAAACATATGTGGGGTGAGGTGTATGAGCGTCTGGTCGATGATCAATGGCCACACAACCCCCATTTTTGTCGAAAATAGCCATGAACGACCATTTTCAATAATACCGAAGGCTAACACGTACGAGTTTTTGACCAAGAAATGGTCTCCACCAGAAATCCAAGAATGTGATCTATGGCAAGGAAACATATGTGGGGTGAGGTGTATGAGCCTCTGGTCGATGATCAATGGCCACACAACCCGCATTTTTGTCGAAAATAGCCATGAACGACCATTTTCAATAATACCGAAGGCTAGCACCTACGGATTTTGACCAAGAAATGGTCTCCACCAGAAATCCAAGAATGTAATCTATGGCAAGGAAACATATGTGGGGTGAGGTTTTGACCAAGAAATGGTCTCCACCAGAAATCCAAGAATGTGATCTATGGCAAGGAAACATATGTGGGGTGAGGTGTATGAGCCTCGGGTTGATGATCAATGGCCACACAACCCCCATTTCTTGGTCAAAGATCCGTAGGTGTTAGCCTTCGGTATTTATGAAAATAGCCATGAGCGACCTTGAAAATAGCCATGAGCGACCTTGAAAATAGCCATGAGCGACCATTTTCAAAAATACCAAAGGCTAACACGTATGGATTTTTGACCAAGAAATGGTCTCCACCAGAAATCCAAGAATGTGATCTATGGCAAGGAAACATATGTGGGGTGAGGTGTATGAGCCTCTGGTCGACGATCAATGGCCACACAACCCCCATTTTTGCCAAAAATAGCCATGAACGACCATTTTCAATAATACCGAAGGCTAACACCTACGGATTTTTGACCAAGAAATGGTCTCCACCAGAAATCCAAGAATGTGATCTATGGCAAGGAAACATATGTGGGGTGAGGTGTATGAGCCTCTGGTCGATGATCAATGGCCACACAACCCCCATTTTTTATGAAAATAGCCATGAACGACCATTTTCAATAATACCGAAGGCTAACACCTATGGATTTTTGACCAAGAAATGGTCTCCACCAGAAATCCAAGAATGTGATCTATGGCAAGGAAACATATGTGGGGATTGGTGTATGAGCCTCTGGTCGATGATCAATGGCCACACAACCCCCATTTTTGTCGAAAATAGCCATGAATGAAGGTGTATGAGCCTCTAGTCGATGATCAATGGCCACACAACCCCCATTTTTGTCGAAAATAGCCATGAGCGACCATTTTCAAAAATACCGAAGGCTAACACCTATGGATTTTTGACCAAGAAATGGTCTCCACCAGAAATCCAAGAATGTGATCTATGGCAAGGAAACATATGTGGGGTGAGGTGTATGAGCCTCTGGTCGACGATCAATGGCCACACAACCCCCATTTTTGTCAAAAATAGCCATGAACGACCATTTTCAATAATATCGAAGGCTAACACCTACGGATTTTTGACCAAGAAATGGTCTCCACCAGAAATCCAAGAATGTGATCTACGACAAGGAAACATATGTGGGGTGAGGTGTATGAGCGTCTGGTCGATGATCAATGGCCACACAACCCCCATTTTTGTCGAAAATAGCCATGAACGACCATTTTCAATAATACCGAAGGCTAACACCTACAGATTTTTGACCTAGAAATGGTCTCCACCAGAAATCCAAGAATGTGATCTATGGCAAGGAAACATATGTGGGGTGAGGTGTATGAGCGTCTGGTCGATGATCAATGGCCACACAACCCCCATTTTTGTCGAAAATAGCCATGAACGACCATTTTCAATAATACCGAAGGCTAACACCTACGGATTTTTGACCAAGAAATGGTCTCCACCAGAAATGCAAGAATGTGATCTATGGCAAGGAAACATATGTGGGGTGAGGTGTATGAGCCTCTGGTCGATGATCAATGGCCACACAACCCCCATTTTTGTCGAAAATAGCCATGAACGGCCATTTTCAATAATATCGAAGGCTAACACGTACGAGTTTTTGACCAAGAAATGGTCTCCACCAAAAATCCAAGAATGTGATCTATGGCAAGGAAACATATGTGGGGTGAGGTGTATGAGCCTCTCGTCGATGATCAATGGCCACACAACCCCCATTTTTGTCGAAAATAGCCATGAACGACCATTTTCAATAATATCGAAGGCTAACACCTACGGATTTTTAACCAAGAAATGGTCTCCACCAGAAATCCAAGAATAACACCTACGGATTTTTGACCAAGAAATGGTCTCCACCAGAAATCCAAGAATGTGATCTATGGCAAGGAAACATATGTGGGGTGAGGTGTATGAGCCTCTGGTCGATGATCAATGGCCACACAACCCCCATTTTTGTCGAAAATAGCCATGAATGAAGGTGTATGAGCCTCTAGTCGATGATCAATGGCCACACAACCCCCATTTTTGTCGAAAATAGACATGAACGACCATTTTCAATAATACCGAAGGCTAACACCTACGGATTTTTGACCAAGAAATGGTCTCCACCAGAAATCCAAGAATGTGATCTGTGGCAAGGAAACATATGTGGGGTGAGGTGTATGAGCCTCTGGTCGACGATCAATGGCCACACAACCCCCATTTTTGTCAAAAATAGCCATGAACGACCATTTTCAATAATATCGAAGGCTAACACCTACGGAATTTTGACCAAGAAATGGTCTCCACCAGAAATCCAAGAATGTGATCTCTGACAAGGAAACATATGTGGGGTGAGGTGTATGAGCGTCTGGTCGATGATCAATGGCCACACAACCCCCATTTTTGTCGAAAATAGCCATGAACGACCATTTTCAATAATACCGAAGGCTAACACCTACAGATTTTTGACCAAGAAATGGTCTCCACCAGAAATCCAAGAATGTGATCTATGGCAAGGAAACATATGTGGGGTGAGGTGTATGAGCGTCTGGTCGATGATCAATGGCCACACAACCCCCATTTTTGTCGAAAATAGCCATGAACGACCTTTTTCAATAATACCGAAGGCTAACACCTACGGATTTTTGACCAAGAAATGGTCTCCACCAGAAATCCAAGAATGTGATCTATGGCAAGGAAACATATGTGGGGTGAGGTGTATGAGCCTCTGGTCGATGATCAATGGCCACACAACCCCCATTTTTGTCGAAAATAGCCATGAACGACCATTTTCAATAATACCGAAGGCTAACACCTACGGATTTTTGACCAAGAAATGGTCTCCACCAGAAATCCAAGAATGTGATCTATGGCAAGGAAACATATGTGGGGTGAGGTGTATGAGCCTCTGGTCGATGATCAATGGCCACACAACCCCCATTTTTGTCGAAAATAGCCATGAACGACCATTTTCAATAATATCGAAGGCTAACACCTACGGATTTTTAACCAAGAAATGGTCTCCACCAGAAATCCAAGAATAACACCTACGGATTTTTGACCAAGAAATGGTCTCCACCAGAAATCCAAGAATGTGATCTATGGCAAGGAAACATATGTGGGGTGAGGTGTATGAGCCTCTGGTCGATGATCAATGGCCACACAACCCCCATTTTTGTCGAAAATAGCCATGAATGAAGGTGTATGAGCCTCTAGTCGATGATCAATGGCCACACAACCCCCATTTTTGTCGAAAATAGACATGAACGACCATTTTCAATAATACCAAAGGCTAACACCTACGGATTTTTGACCAAGAAATGGTCTCCACCAGAAATCCAAGAATGTGATCTATGGCAAGGAAACATATGTGGGGTGAGGTGTATGAGCCTCTGGTCGACGATCAATGGCCACACAACCCCCATTTTGCCGAAAATAGCCATGAATGACCATTTTCAATAATACCGAAGGCTAACACGTACGAGTTTTTAACCAAGAAATGGTCTCCACCAGAAATCCAAGAATGTAATCTATGGCAAGGAAACATATGTGGGGTGTGGTTTATGAGCCTCTAGTCGATGATAAATGGCCACACAAGCTCCATTTTTTATGAAAATAGCCATGAGCGACCATGAAAATAGCCATGAGCGACCATTTTCAATAATACTAGAGGCTAACACCTACGGATTTTAGACCAAGAAATGGTCTCCACCAGAAATCCAAGAATGTGATCTATGGAAAGGAAACATATGTGGGTGTCGAAAATAGCCATGAACGACCATTTTCAATAATATCGAAGGCTAACACCTACGGATTTTTGACCAAGAAATGGTCTCCACCAGAAATCCAAGAATGTGATCTCTGACAAGGAAATATATGTGGGGTGAGGTGTATGAGCGTCTGGTCGATGATCAATGGCCACACAACCCCCATTTTTGTCAAAAATAGCCATGAACGACCATTTTCAATAATACCGAAGGCTAACACCTACGGATTTTTGACCAAGAAATGGTCTCCACCAGAAATCCAAGAATGTGATCTATGGCAAGGAAACATATGTGGGGTGAGGTGTATGAGCGTCTGGTCGATGATCAATGGCCACACAACCCCCATTTTTGTCGAAAATAGCCATGAACGACCATTTTCAATAATACCGAAGGCTAACACCTACGGATTTTTGACCAAGAAATGGTCTCCACCAGAAATCCAAGAATGTGATCTATGGCAAGGAAACATATGTGGGGTGAGGTGTATGAGCCTCTGGTCGATGATCAATGGCCACACAACCCCCATTTTTGTCGAAAATAGCCATGAACGACCATTTTCAATAATATCGAAGGCTAACACCTACGGATTTTTGACCAAGAAATGGTCTCCACCAGAAATACAAGAATGTGATCTATGGCAAGGAAACATATGTGGGGTGAGGTGTATGAGCCTCTGGTCGATGATCAATGGCCACACAACCCCCATTTTTGTCAAAAATAGCCATGAACGACCATTTTCAATAATACCGAAGGCTAACACCTACGGATTTTTGACCAAGAAATGGTCTCCACCAGAAATACAAGAATGTGATCTATGGCAAGGAAACATATGTGGGGTGAAGTGTATGAGCGTCTGGTCGATGATCAATGGCCACACAACCCCCATTTTTGTCGAAAATAGCCATGAACGACCATTTTCAATAATACTAGAGGCTAAGACCTACGGATTTTTGCCCATGAAATGGTCTCCACCAGAAATCCAAGAATGTGATCTATGGCAAGGAAACATATGTGGGGTGAGGTGTATGAGCCTCTGGTCGATGATCAATGGCCACACAACCCCCTTTTTTTGTCGAAAATAGCCATGAACGACCATTTTCAATAATATCGAAGGCTAACACCTACAGATTTTTCACCAAGAAATGGTCTCCACCAGAAATCCAAGAATGTGATCTACGACAAGGAAACATATGTGGGGTGAGGTGTATGAGCCTCTGGTCGACGATCAATGGCCACACAACCCCCATTTTGCCGAAAATAGCCATGAATGACCATTTTCAATAATACCGAAGGCTAACACCTACGGATTTTTGACCAAGAAATGGTCTCCACCAGAAATCCAAGAATGTGATCTATGGCAAGGAAGCATATGTGGTTGAGGTGTACGAGCCTCTGGTCGATGATCAATGGCCACACAACCCCCATTTTTGTCGAAAATAGCCATGAACGACCATTTTCAATAATACCGAAGGCTAACACGTACGAGTTTTTGACCAAGAAATGGTCTCCACTAGAAATCCAAGAATGTGATCTATGGCAAGGAAACATATTTGGGGTGAGGTTTATGAGCCTCTAGTCGATGATAAATGGCCACACAACCCCCATTTTTTATGAAAATAGCCATGAGCGACCTTGAAAATAGCCATGAGCGACCATTTTCAATAATACTAGAGGCTAACACCTACGGATTTTAGACCAAGAAATGGTCTCCACCAGAAATCCAAGAATGTGATCTATGGAAAGGAAACATATGTGGGTGTCGAAAATAGCCATGAACGACCATTTTCAATAATACCGAAGGCTAACACCTACGGATTTTTGACCAAGAAATGGTCTCCACCAGAAATCCAAGAATGTAATCTATGGCAAGGAAACATATGTGGGGTGAGGTTTATGAGCCTCTAGTTGATGATAAATGGCCACACAACCCCCATTTTTTATGAAAATAGCCATGAGCGACCATTTTCAATAATACTAGAGGCTAAGACCTACGGATTTTTGACCAAGAAATGGTTGAAAGGGAATTAGGATTACACCTAGTTCCTATATAATTTTGGTGGTTGAATTGCCCAACACAAACAATTGGACTGACTAGTTTTGCTCTAGATTATATGTTCTACAGGTGCCAAAGGTTCATCTATAACCATACTAAATCGACTGTCCGAAATACCGTAGATTATTCCGAACAGGAGAAGCTTTTTGGAAAAACAGGCCAAGCGCGGACTGTCCGGGCCCTTGCGGCGGACCGTCCGCGACACAAGGATGTCACTCGGCCAGAACCAATGCAAAAATCGAAGTCTACACTATGGACTGTCCGGAGGAAAAGCAAAGACCGTCCGAGCCCTTGCGCGGACCGTCCGGCCTCTGGCGCGGACCGTCCGGTAGGTGAGAAACCGAAAAACCCGAAGGTGACGGGTTCGGAGAAATGAATTATAGCGGGTTCGCGGACCGTCCGGGCCAGGATCGCGGACCGTCCGCGACTGGGTCTGTCTGACATCTGACAACGCATTAAATGCAATATAGCCGTTGATATAGCCGTTACTGCTGACCGTTGCATTTTCAGCCGTTGATCTACTGGGGCGGACCGTCCGGACCTGGCACGCGGACCGTCCGCGCTCAGCAGAATGGAGCAACGGCTAGGAAGTGGTTGGTGGCTATAAATACAACCCCAACCACCTCCATTCACTTCATCCAAGCATTCCAACCTTCAACATTCAATACAAGAGCTAGCATTCCATTCCAAGACACATTCAAAGCCTCCATCTCTCCAAGTTTCACAATTGAGAAAAGAGATCATTAGTGATTAGTGACTTGAGAGAGAAAGTGATCCGTGTGTTATTCGTCGCTCTTGTCGCTTGGCCTTTTTGCAATCGTGCTTTCTTGATTCTTTCATTACGATCAAGCACTCACTTGTAATCGAGGCAAGAGGCACCAATTGTGTGGTGGCCCTTGTGGGAACTTTGTGTTCCAAGTGATTGAGAAGAGAAAGCTCACTCGATCCGTGGGATCGTTTGAGAGAGGGAAGGGTTGAAAGAGACCCGGCCTTTGTGGCCTCCTCAACGGGGAGTAGGTTTGCAAGAACCGAACCTCGGTAAAACAAATCCGCGTGTCACACTCTTCATTTGCTTGCGATTTGTTTTCCACCCTCTCTCGCGGACTCGTTTCTTTATTACTAACGCTAACCCGGCTTGTAGTTGTGTTTATATTTGTAAATTTCAGTTTCGCCCTATTCACCCCCCTCTAGGCGACTTTCAATTGGTATCAAAGCTCGGTGCTTCATTAGAGCCTAACCGCTCGAAGTGATGTCGGGAGATCACGCCAAGAAGGAGATGGAGACCGGCGAAAAGCCCACTACAAGCCACGGGAGCACTTCATCGGAAGAGTCCCGCACCAAAAGGAGGGAGAAGAAGAAGAGCTCCTCCAACAAAGGGAAGGAGAAGAAATCTTCTTCTCACCACAAAGAGAAGAAGGAAAAATCTTCTTCCCACAAGCCGCATCGAAGCGGGGACAAGCAAAAGAGGATGAGGAAAGTGGTCTACTACGAGACCGACACTTCATCAACATCAACCTCTGACTCCGATGCGCCCTCCGTAACTTCTAAACGCCAAGAGCGTAAGAAGTTTAGTAAGATCCCCCTACACTATTCTCGCATTTCTAAACATGCACCTCTACTTTCCGTCCCATTAGGCAAACCACCAACTTTTGATGGTGAAGATTATGCTAGGTGGAGTGATTTAATGAGATTTCATCTAACCTCACTCCACAAAAGTATATGGGATGTTGTTGAGTTTGGTGCACAGGTACAGTCAGTAGGGCATAAAGACTATGACGAGGATGAGGTGGCCCAAATCGAGCACTTCAACTCTCAAGCAACAACAATACTCCTCGCCTCTTTGAGTAGAGAGGAGTATAACAAAGTTCAAGGGTTGAAGAGCGCCAAGGAGGTTTGGGATGTGCTCAAAACCGCGCACGAGGGAGACGAGCTCACCAAGATCTCCAAGCGGGAAACGATCGAGGGGGAGCTCGGTCGGTTCCGGCTTTGCAAAGGGGAGGAGCCACAACATATGTACAACCGGCTCAAGACCTTGGTGAACCAAGTGCGCAACCTCGGGAGCGTAAAGTGGGATGACCACGAGGTGGTTAAGGTTATTCTAGGATCTCTTATTTTCCTTAACCCTACTCAAGTTCAATTAATTCATGGTAATCGTAGATATACTAAAATGACCCCCGAGGAAGTTATCGGGCATTTTGTAAGTTTTGAGTGCATGGTCGAAGGCTCAAGGAAGATCAACGAGCTTGATGATCCATCTACATCCGAAGCTCAACCCGTCGCATTCAAAGCGACGGAAGAAAAGAAGGAGGAGTCTACACCAAATCGACAACCAATAGACGCCTCCAAGCTTGACAATGAAGAAATGGCGCTAGTCATCAAGAGCTTCCGCCAAATCCTCAAACAGAGGAGGGGGAAAGACTACAAGTCCCGCTCCAAGAAGGTTTGCTACAAATGTGGTAAGCCCGGTCATTTTATTGCTAAATGTCCTATATCAAGTGACAGTGACCGAGGCAACGACAAGAAAGGGAGAAGAAAGGAGAAGAAGAGGTACTACAAGAAGAAGGGCGGAGATGCCCATGTTTGTCGGGAGTGGGATTCCGACGAAAGCTCAAGCGACTCCTCCGACGACGAGGACGCCGCCAACATCGCCGTCACCAAGGGACTTCTCTTCCCAAACGTCGGCCACAAGTGCCTCATGGCAAAGGACGGCAAAAAGAAGGTAAAATCCAAATCATCCACTAAATATGAGTCTTCTAGTGATGATAATGCTAGTGATGAGGAGGATAACTTGCGCTCTCTTTTTGCCAACCTCAACATGCAACAAAAAGAAAAACTTAATGAATTGATTAGTGCCATTCATGAAAAGGATGATCTCTTGGACACCCAAGAGGACTTCCTTATTAAAGAAAATAAGAAGCATGTTAAGGTTAAAAATGCTTATGCTCTAGAAGTAGAAAAATGTGAAAAATTATCTAGTGAGCTAAGCACTTGCCGTGAGATGATTGACAACCTTAGGAATGAAAATGCTAGTTTAAATAAGGTTGATTCACATGTTTGCAATGTTTCAATTCCCAATCCTAGAGATAATAATGATGATTTGCTTGCTAGGATTGATGAATTAAACATTTCCCTTGCTAGCCTTAGAGATGAAAATAAAAAATTGCTTGCTAAGGCTAAAGATTTTGATGTTTGCAAAATTACAATTTCCGATCTTAGAGATAAGAATGATATACTTCATGCTAAGATTGTTGAACTTAATTCTTGCAAACCCTCTACATCTACCATTGAGCATGTCACTATTTGCACTAGATGTAGAGATATTGATGTAGATGCTATTCATGATCACATGATTTTAATTAAACAACAAAATGATCATATAGCTAAATTAGATGCTAAATTGCCGAGCACAACCTAGAAAATGAGAAATTTAAATTTGCTCGTAGCATGCTTTATAATGGGAGACGCCCTGGCATCAAGGATGGCATTGGCTTCCAAAGGGGAGACAATGTCAAACTTAATGCCCCTCCTAAAAGATTGTCCAATTTTGTTAAGGGCAAGGCTCCCATGCCTCAGGATAACGAGGGTTACATTTTATACCCTGCCGGTTATCCCGAGGACAAAATTAGAAAAATTCATTCTAGGAAGTCTCACTCTGGTTCTAACCATGCTTTTATGTATAAGAGTGAGACATCTAGCTCTAGGCAACCAACCCGTGCTAGGTTGTCTAGAAAGAAAACTCCTAGTGCATCAAATGATCAAAACATTTCCTTTAAAACTTTTGATGCATCTTATGTTTTAACTAACAAATCCGGCAAGGTAGTTGCCAAATATGTTGGGAGCAAGCACAAGGGGTCAAAGACTTGTGTTTGGGTACCCAAAGTTCTTGTGTCTAATGCCAAAGGACCCAAAACCATTTGGGTACCTAAAGTCAAGAACTAAACTTGTTTTGTAGGTTTATGCATCCGGGGGCTCAAGTTGGATACTCGACAGCGGGTGCACGAACCACATGACAGGGGAGAAGAAAATGTTCTCCTCCTATGAGAAAAACCAAGATCCCCAACGAGCTATCACATTCGGGGATGGAAATCAAGGTTTGGTCAAAGGTTTGGGTAAAATTGCTATATCTCCGGACCATTCCATTTCCAATGTTTTTCTTGTTGATTCCTTAGATTACAACTTGCTTTCTGTTTCCCAATTATGTCAAATGGGCTACAACTGTCTATTCACTGATATAGGTGTCACTGTCTTTAGAAGAAGTGATGATTCAATAACATTTAAGGGAGTGTTAGAGGGTCAGCTATACTTGGTAGATTTTGATAGAGCTGAACTCGACACTTGCTTAATTGCTAAGACTAACATGGGTTGGCTCTGGCACCGCCGACTAGCTCATGTTGGGATGAAGAATCTTCATAAGCTTCTAAAGGGAGAACACATTTTAGGACTAACAAATGTTCATTTTGAGAAAGACAGGATTTGTAGCGCATGCCAAGCAGGAAAGCAAGTTGGCTCTCATCATCCGCATAAGAACATAATGACGACCGACAGGCCACTGGAGCTCCTGCACATGGATCTATTCGGCCCAATAGCCTACATAAGCATCGGCGGGAGTAAGTACTGTCTAGTTATTGTGGATGATTATTCTCGCTTCACTTGGGTATTCTTTTTACAGGAAAAATCTCAAACCCAAGAAACCTTAAAGGGATTCTTGAGACGGGCTCAAAATGAGTTCGGCTTAAGGATCAAGAAAATTAGAAGCGACAACGGGACGGAGTTCAAGAACTCTCAAATCGAAGGCTTCCTTGAGGAGGAGGGAATCAAGCATGAGTTCTCTTCTCCCTACACACCTCAACAAAATGGTGTAGTGGAGAGGAAGAATAGAACTCTATTGGACATGGCAAGGACCATGCTTGATGAGTACAAGACTTCGGATCGGTTTTGGGCCGAGGCGGTCAACACCGCTTGCTACGCCATCAACCGGTTATATCTTCACCGAATCCTCAAGAAGACATCGTATGAACTCCTAACCGGTAAAAAGCCCAACATTTCATATTTTAGAGTCTTTGGTAGCAAATGCTTTATTCTAGTTAAAAGAGGTAGAAAATCTAAATTTGCTCCTAAGACTGTAGAAGGCTTTTTACTTGGTTATGACTCAAACACAAGGGCATATAGGGTCTTTAACAAGTCCACCGGACTAGTTGAAGTCTCATGTGACGTTGTGTTTGATGAAACTAACGGCTCTCAAGTAGAGCATGTTGATCTTGATGAGATAGGTGATGACGAGGCTCCGTGCATCGCGTTAAGGAACATGTCCATCGGGGATGTGTGTCCTAAGGAATCCAAAGAGCCTCCAAACACACAAGATCAACCATCCTCCTCCACGCAAGCATCTCCACCAACTCAAAATGAGGATGAAGCTCAAGTTGATGAAGTAGAAGATCAAGCAAATGAGCCACCTCAAGATGATGGCAATGATCAAGGGGGAGATGCAAATGAGGAAGACAAGGAGGATGAAGAGCAAAGGCCGCCACACCCAAGAGTCCACCAAGCAATCCAACGAGATCACCCCGTCGACACCATCCTCGGCGACATTCATAAGGGGGTAACCACTAGATCTCGTGTTGCACACTTTTGCGAACATTACTCGTTTGTTTCCTCTATTGAGCCACACAGGGTAGAGGAAGCACTTCAAGATTCGGATTGGGTGGTGGCAATGCAAGAGGAACTCAACAACTTCACTAGGAATGAGGTATGGCATTTAGTTCCACGTCCTAACCAAAATGTTGTAGGAACCAAATGGGTCTTCCGCAACAAGCAAGATGAGCATGGTGTGGTGACAAGGAACAAAGCTCGACTTGTGGCCAAGGGATACTCCCAAGTCGAAGGTTTGGATTTCGGTGAAACCTATGCACCCGTAGCTAGGCTTGAGTCAATTCGAATATTATTGGCCTATGCTACTTACCATGGCTTTAAGCTTTATCAAATGGACGTGAAAAGTGCCTTCCTCAATGGACCAATCAAGGAAGAGGTCTATGTTGAGCAACCTCCCGGCTTTGAAGACAGTGAGTATCCTAACCATGTCTATAAGCTCTCTAAGGCGCTTTATGGGCTCAAGCAAGCCCCAAGAGCATGGTATGAATGCCTTAGAGATTTCCTTATTGCAAATGGCTTCAAAGTCGGAAAGGCCGATCCCACACTCTTTACTAAAACTCTTGAAAATGACTTGTTTGTATGCCAAATTTATGTTGATGATATTATATTTGGGTCTACTAATGAGTCTACATGTGAAGAGTTTAGTAGGATCATGACACAGAAGTTCGAGATGTCTATGATGGGGGAGTTGAAGTATTTTCTAGGATTCCAAGTCAAACAACTCCAAGAGGGCACCTTCATCAGCCAAACGAAGTACACTCAAGACATTCTAACCAAGTTTGGGATGAAGGATGCCAAACCCATCAAGACACCCATGGGAACTAATGGGCATCTCGACCTCGACACGGGAGGTAAGTCCGTGGATCAAAAGGTATACCGGTCGATGATAGGTTCTTTACTCTATTTATGTGCATCTCGACCGGATATTATGCTTTCCGTATGCATGTGTGCAAGATTCCAAGCCGACCCTAAGGAAGCTCACCTTACGGCCGTAAAACGAATCTTGAGATATTTGGCTTATACTCCTAAGTTTGGGCTTTGGTATCCTTGGGGATCCACATTTGATTTGATTGGTTATTCGGATGCCGATTGGGCGGGGTGTAAAATCAATAGGAAGAGCACATCGGGGACTTGCCAGTTCTTGGGAAGATCCTTGGTGTGTTGGGCTTCAAAGAAGCAAAATTCGGTCGCTCTTTCCACCGCCGAAGCCGAGTATATTGCCGCAGGCCATTGTTGCGCGCAATTGCTTTGGATGAGGCAAACCCTGCGGGACTACGGTTACAAATTAACCAAAGTTCCTTTGCTATGTGATAATGAGAGTGCAATCAAAATGGTCGACAATCCCGTCGAGCATAGCCGCACTAAACACATAGCCATTCGGTATCACTTTTTGAGGGATCACCAACAAAAGGGAGATATCGAGATTTCTTACATTAATACTAAAGATCAATTAGCCGATATCTTTACCAAGCCTCTTGATGAACAATCTTTTAACAAACTTAGGCATGAGCTCAATATTCTTGATTCGCGCAATTTCTTTTGCTAGCTTGCACATATAGCTCATTTTATATACCTTTGATCATGTCTCTTTCATATGCTATGACTAATGTGTTTTCAAGTCTATTTCAAACCAAGTCATAGGTGTATTGAAAGGGAATTGGAGTCTTCGGCGAAGACAAAGGCTTCCACTACGTAACTCATCCTTCGCCGTCGCTCCAAGCAACTCTCCGTTCAAGGGGGAGAAAACTTGAGCACCAAGCAAAAGGACTTCGTCTTTGGTATAATCTTAACTCATTTATTTATGACCAAAGGGGAAGAAAGCACTTCGAGGGCTCTAATGATTCCGTTTTTGGCGATTCATGCCAAAGGGGGAGAAAGTAAGAGCCCAAAGCAAAAGGACCGCACCACCACCAATTTCAAAAACTTAACTTAAGTGTTGAATATTTTCAATTGGTATCCTATTGTGTTCAAAAGGGGGAGAAAGTAGTATTTCAAAATGATACATCAAAACCCTCTTGAACACTAAGAGGAGAATCTCATTTAGGGGGAGTTTTGTTTAGTCAAAGGAAAAGCATTTGAAACAGGGGGAGAAAATTTCAAATCTTGAAAATGCTTCTCAAAATCTTATTCATTTGCCTTTGACTATTTGCAAAAGAACTTTGAAAAGATTTACAAAAGATTTTGCAAAAACAAAACATGTGGTGCAAGCGTGGTCCAAAATGTTAAAAATGAAGAAACAATCCATGCATATCTTGTAAGCATTTATATTGGCTCAATTCCAAGCAACCTTTGCACTTACATTATGCAAACTAGTTCAATTATGCACTTCTACATTTGCTTTGGTTTGTGTTGGCATCAATCACCAAAAGGGGGAGATTGAAAGGGAATTAGGCTTACACCTAGTTCCTATATAATTTTGGTGGTTGAATTGCCCAACACAAACAATTGGACTGACTAGTTTTGCTCTAGATTATATGTTCTACAGGTGCCAAAGGTTCATCTATAACCATACTAAATCGACTGTCCGAAATACCGTAGATTATTCCGGACAGGAGAAGCTTTTTGGAAAAACAGGCCAAGCGCGGACTGTCCGGGCCCTTGCGGCGGACCGTCCGCGACACAAGGATGTCACTTGGCCAGAACCAATGCAAAAATCGAAGTCTACACTATGGACTGTCCGGAGGAAAAGCAAAGACCGTCCGAGCCCTTGCGCGGACCGTCCGGCCTCTGGCGCGGACCGTCCGGTAGGTGAGAAACCGAAAAACCCGAAGGTGACGGGTTCAGAGAAATGAATTATAGCGGGTTCGCGGACCGTCCGGGCCAGGATCGCGGACCGTCCGCGACTGGGTCTGTCTGACATCTGACAACGCATTAAATGCAATATAGCCGTTGATATAGCCGTTACTGCTGACCGTTGCATTTTCAGCCGTTGATCTACTGGGGCGGACCGTCCGGACCTGGCACGCGGACCGTCCGCGCTCAGCAGAATGGAGCAACGGCTAGGAAGTGGTTGGTGGCTATAAATACAACCCCAACCACCTCCATTCACTTAATCCAAGCATTCCAACCTTCAACATTCAATACAAGAGCTAGCATTCCATTCCAAGACACATTCAAAGCATCCATCTCTCCAAGTTTCACAATTGAGAAAAGAGATCATTAGTGATTAGTGACTTGAGAGAGAAAGTGATCCGTGTGTTATTCGTCGCTCTTGTCGCTTGGCCTTTTTGCAATCGTGCTTTCTTGATTCTTTCATTACGATCAAGCACTCACTTGTAATCGAGGCAAGAGGCACCAATTGTGTGGTGGCCCTTGTGGGAACTTTGTGTTCCAAGTGATTGAGAAGAGAAAGCTCACTCGATCCGTGGGATCGTTTGAGAGAGGGAAGGGTTGAAAGAGACCCGGCCTTTGTGGCCTCCTCAACGGGGAGTAGGTTTGCAAGAACCGAACCTCGGTAAAACAAATCCGCGTGTCACACTCTTCATTTGCTTGCGATTTGTTTTCCACCCTCTCTCGCGGACTCGTTTCTTTATTACTAACGCTAACCCGGCTTGTAGTTGTGTTTATATTTGTAAATTTCAGTTTCGCCCTATTCACCCCCCCTCTAGGCGACTTTCAATTGGTATCAAAGCTCGGTGCTTCATTAGAGCCTAACCGCTCGAAGTGATGTCGGGAGATCACGCCAAGAAGGAGATGGAGACCGGCGAAAAGCCCACTACAAGCCACGGGAGCACTTCATCGGAAGAGTCCCGCACCAAAAGGAGGGAGAAGAAGAAAAGCTCCTCCAACAAAGGGAAGGAGAAGAAATCTTCTTCTCACCACAAAGAGAAGAAGGAAAAATCTTCTTCCCACAAGCCGCATCGAAGCGGGGACAAGCAAAAGAGGATGAGGAAAGTGGTCTACTACGAGACCGACACTTCATCAACATCAACCTCCGACTCCGATGCGCCCTCCGTAACTTCTAAACGCCAAGAGCGTAAGAAGTTTAGTAAGATCCCCCTACACTATTCTCGCATTTCTAAACATGCACCTCTACTTTCCGTCCCATTAGGCAAACCACCAACTTTTGATGGTGAAGATTATGCTAGGTGGAGTGATTTAATGAGATTTCATCTAACCTCACTCCACAAAAGTATATGGGATGTTGTTGAGTTTGGTGCACAGGTACCGTTAGTAGGGGATAAAGACTATGACGAGGATGAGGTGGCCCAAATCGAGCACTTCAACTCTCAAGCGACAACAATACTCCTCGCCTCTTTGAGTAGAGAGGAGTATAACAAAGTTCAAGGGTTGAAGAGCGCCAAGGAGGTTTGGGATGTGCTCAAAACCGCGCACGAGGGAGACGAGCTCACCAAGATCACCAAGCGGGAAACGATCGAGGGGGAGCTCGGTCGGTTCCGGCTTCGCAAAGGGGAGGAGCCACAACATATGTACAACCGGCTCAAGACCTTGGTGAACCAAGTGCGCAACCTCGGGAGCGTAAAGTGGGATGACCACGAGGTGGTTAAGGTTATTCTAAGATCTCTTATTTTCCTTAACCCTACTCAAGTTCAATTAATTCATGGTAATCGTAGATATACTAAAATGACCCCCGAGGAAGTTATCGGGCATTTTGTAAGTTTTGAGTGCATGGTCGAAGGCTCAAGGAAGATCAACGAGCTTGATGATCCATCTACATCCGAAGCTCAACCCGTCGCATTCAAAGCGACGGAAGAAAAGAAGGAGGAGTCTACACCAAATCGACAACCAATAGACGCCTCCAAGCTTGACAATGAAGAAATGGCGCTAGTCATCAAGAGCTTCCGCCAAATCCTCAAACAGAGGAGGGGGAAAGACTACAAGTCCCGCTCCAAGAAGGTTTGCTACAAATGTGGTAAGCCCGGTCATTTTATTGCTAAATGTCCTATATCAAGTGATAGTGACCGAGGCAACGACAAGAAAGGGAGAAGAAAGGAGAAGAAGAGGTACTACAAGAAGAAGGGCGGAGATGCCCATGTTTGTCGGGAGTGGGATTCCGACGAAAGCTCAAGCGACTCCTCCGACGACGAGGACGCCGCCAACATCGCCGTCACCAAGGGACTTCTCTTCCCAAACGTCGGCCACAAGTGCCTCATGGCAAAGGACGGCAAAAAGAAGGTAAAATCCAAATCATCCACTAAATATGAGTCTTCTAGTGATGATAATGCTAGTGATGAGGAGGATAACTTGCGCTCTCTTTTTGCCAACCTCAACATGCAACAAAAAGAAAAACTTAATGAATTGATTAGTGCCATTCATGAAAAGGATGATCTCTTGGACACCCAAGAGGACTTCCTTATTAAAGAAAATAAGAAGCATGTTAAGGTTAAAAATGCTTATGCTCTAGAAGTAGAAAAATGTGAAAAATTATCTAGTGAGCTAAGCACTTGCCATGAGATGATTGACAACCTTAGGAATGAAAATGCTAGTTTAAATAAGGTTGATTCACATGTTTGCAATGCTTCAATTCCCAATCCTAGAGATAATAATGATGATTTGCTTGCTAGGATTGATGAATTAAACATTTCCCTTGCTAGCCTTAGAGATGAAAATAAAAAAATGCTTGCTAAGGCTAAAGATTTTGATGTTTGCAAAATTACAATTTCCGATCTTAGAGATAAGAATGATATACTTCATGCTAAGATTGTTGAACTTAATTCTTGCAAACCCTCTACATCTACCATTGAGCATGTCACTATTTGCACTAGATGTAGAGATATTGATGTAGATGCTACTCATGATCACATGATTTTAATTAAAAAACAAAATGATCATATAGCTAAATTAGATGCTAAAATTGCCGAGCACAACCTAGAAAATGAGAAATTTAAATTTGCTCGTAGCATGCTTTATAATGGGAGACGCCCTGGCATCAAGGATGGCATTGGCTTCCAAAGGGGAGACAATGTCAAACTTAATGCCCCTCCTAAAAGATTGTCCAATTTTGTTAAGGGCAAGGCTCCCAGGCCTCAGGATAATGAGGGTTACATTTTATACCCTGCCGGTTATCCCGAGGACAAAATTAGAAAAATTCATTCTAGGAAGTCTCACTCTGGTTCTAACCATGCTTTTATGTATAAGAGTGAGACATCTAGCTCTAGGCAACCAACCCGTGCTAGGTTGTCTAGAAAGAAAACTCCTAGTGCATCAAATGATCAAAACATTTCCTTTAAAACTTTTGATGCATCTTATGTTTTAACTAACAAATCCGGCAAGGTAGTTGCCGAATATGTTGGGGGCAAGCACAAGGGGTCAAAGACTTGTGTTTGGGTACCCAAAGTTCTTGTGTCTAATGCCAAAGGACCCAAAAACCATTTGGGTACCTAAAGTCAAGAACTAAACTTGTTTTGTAGGTTTATGCATCCGGGGGCTCAAGTTGGATACTCGACAGCGGGTGCACGAACCACATGACAGGGGAGAAGAAAATGTTCTCCTCCTATGAGAAAAACCAAGATCCCCAACGAGCTATCACATTCGGGGATGGAAATCAAGGTTTGGTCAAAGGTTTGGGTAAAATTGCTATATCTCCGGACCATTCCATTTCCAATGTTTTTCTTGTTGATTCCTTAGATTACAACTTGCTTTCTGTTTCCCAATTATGTCAAATGGGCTACAATTGTCTATTCACTGATATAGGTGTCACTGTCTTTAGAAGAAGTGATGATTCAATAGCATTTAAGGGAGTGTTAGAGGGTCAGCTATACTTGGTAGATTTTGATAGAGCTGAACTCGACACTTGCTTAATTGCTAAGACTAACATGGGTTGGCTCTGGCACCGCCGACTAGCTCATGTTGGGATGAAGAATCTTCATAAGCTTCTAAAGGGAGAACACATTTTAGGACTAACAAATGTTCATTTTGAGAAAGACAGGATTTGTAGCGCATGCCAAGCAGGAAAGCAAGTTGGCTCTCATCATCCGCATAAGAACATAATGATGACCGACAGGCCACTGGAGCTCCTGCACATGGATCTATTCGGCCCAATAGCCTACATAAGCATCGGCAGAAGTAAGTACTGTCTAGTTATTGTGGATGATTATTCTCGCTTCACTTGGGTATTCTTTTTACAGGAAAAATCTCAAACCCAAGAAACCTTAAAGGGATTCTTGAGACGGGCTCAAAATGAGTTCGGCTTAAGGATCAAGAAAATTAGAAGCGACAACGGGACGGAGTTCAAGAACTCTTAAATCGAAGGCTTCCTTGAGGAGGAGGGAATCAAGCATGAGTTCTCTTCTCCCTACACACCTCAACAAAATGGTGTAGTGGAGAGGAAGAATAGAACTCTATTGGACATGGCAAGGACCATGCTTGATGAGTACAAGACTTCGGATCGGTTTTGGGCCGAGGCGGTCAACACCGCTTGCTACGCCATCAACCGGTTATATCTTCACCGAATCCTCAAGAAGACATCGTATGAACTCCTAACCGGGTAAAAAGCCCAACATTTCATATTTTAGAGTCTTTGGTAGCAAATGCTTTATTCTAGTTAAAAGAGGTAGAAAATCTAAATTTGCTCCTAAGACTGTAGAAGGCTTTTTACTTGGTTATGACTCAAACACAAGGGCATATAGGGTCTTTAACAAGTCCACCGGACTAGTTGAAGTCTCATGTGACGTGGTGTTTGATGAAACTAACGGCTCTCAAGTAGAGCATGTTGATCTTGATGAGATAGGTGATGACGAGGCTCCGTGCATCGCGTTAAGGAACATGTCCATCAGGGATGTGTGTCCTAAGGAATCCAAAGAGCCTCCAAACACACAAGATCAACCATCCTCCTCCACGCAAGCATCTCCACCAACTCAAAATGAGGATGAAGCTCAAGTTGATGAAGTAGAAGATCAAGCAAATGAGCCACCTCAAGATGATGGCAATGATCAAGGGGGAGATGCAAATGAGGAAGACAAGGAGGATGAAGAGCAAAGGCCGCCACACCCAAGAGTCCACCAAGCAATCCAACGAGATCACCCCGTCGACACCATCCTCGGCGACATTCATAAGGGGGTAACCACTAGATCTCGTGTTGCACACTTTTGCGAACATTACTCGTTTGTTTCCTCTATTGAGCCACACAGGGTAGAGGAAGCACTTCAAGATTCGGATTGGGTGGTGGCAATGCAAGAGGAACTCAACAACTTCACTAGGAATGAGGTATGGCATTTAGTTCCACGTCCTAACCAAAATGTTGTAGGAACCAAATGGGTCTTCCGCAACAAGCAAGATGAGCATGGTGTGGTGACAAGGAACAAAGCACGACTTGTGGCCAAGGGATACTCCCAAGTCGAAGGTTTGGATTTCGGTGAAACCTATGCACCCGTAGCTAGGCTTGAGTCAATTCGAATATTATTGGCCTATGCTACTTACCATGGCTTTAAGCTTTATCAAATGGACGTGAAAAGTGCCTTCCTCAATGGACCAATCAAGGAAGAGGTCTATGTTGAGCAACCTCCCGGCTTTGAAGACAGTGAGTATCCTAACCATGTCTATAAGCTCTCTAAGGCGCTTTATGGGCTCAAGCAAGCCCCAAGAGCATGGTATGAATGCCTTAGAGATTTTCTTATTGCAAATGGCTTCAAAGTCGGAAAGGCCGATCCCACACTCTTTACTAAAACTCTTGAAAATGACTTGTTTGTATGCCAAATTTATGTTGATGATATTATATTTGGGTCTACTAATGAGTCTACATGTGAAGAGTTTAGTAGGATCATGACACAGAAGTTCGAGATGTCTATGATGGGGGAGTTGAAGTATTTTCTAGGATTCCAAGTCAAACAACTCCAAGAGGGCACCTTCATCAGCCAAACGAAGTACACTCAAGACATTCTAACCAAGTTTGGGATGAAGGATGCCAAACCCATCAAGACACCCATGGGAACTAATGGGCATCTCGACCTCGACACGGGAGGTAAGTCCGTGGATCAAAAGGTATATCGGTCGATGATAGGTTCTTTACTCTATTTATGTGCATCTCGACCGGATATTATGCTTTCCGTATGCATGTGTGCAAGATTCCAAGCCGACCCTAAGGAAGCTCACCTTACGGCCGTAAAACAAATCTTGAGATATTTGGCTTATACTCCTAAGTTTGGGCTTTGGTATCCTTGGGGATCCACATTTGATTTGATTGGTTATTCGGATGCCGATTGGGCGGGGTGTAAAATCAATAGGAAGAGCACATCGGGGACTTACCAGTTCTTGGGAAGATCCTTGGTGTCTTGGGCTTCAAAGAAGCAAAATTCGGTCGCTCTTTCCACCGCCGAAGCCGAGTATATTGCCGCAGGCCATTGTTGCGCGCAATTGCTTTGGATGAGGCAAACCCTGCGGGACTACGGTTACAAATTAACCAAAGTTCCTTTGCTATGTGATAATGAGAGTGCAATCAAAATGGCCGACAATCCCGTCGAGCATAGCCGCACTAAACACATAGCCATTCGGTATCACTTTTTGAGGGATCACCAACAAAAGGGAGATATCGAGATTTCTTACATTAATACTAAAGATCAATTAGCCGATATCTTTACCAAGCCTCTTGATGAACAATCTTTTAACAAACTTAGGCATGAGCTCAATATTCTTGATTCGCGCAATTTCTTTTGCTAGCTTGCACATATAGCTCATTTTATATACCTTTGATCATGTCTCTTTCATATGCTATGACTAATGTGTTTTCAAGTCTATTTCAAACCAAGTCATAGGTGTATTGAAAGGGAATTGGAGTCTTCGGCGAAGACAAAGGCTTCCACTACGTAACTCATCCTTCGCCGTCGCTCCAAGCAACTCTCCGTTCAAGGGGGAGAAAACTTGAGCACCAAGCAAAAGGACTTCGTCTTTGGTATAATCTTAACTCATTTAGTTATGACCAAAGGGGAAGAAAGCACTTCGAGGGCTCTAATGATTCCGTTTTTGGCGATTCATGCCAAAGGGGGAGAAAGTAAGAGCCCAAAGCAAAAGGACCGCACCACCACCAATTTCAAAAACTTAACTTAAGTGTTGAATATTTTCAATTGGTATCCTATTGTGTTCAAAAGGGGGAGAAAGTAGTATTTCAAAATGATACCTCAAAACCCTCTTGAACACTAAGAGGAGAATCTCATTTAGGGGGAGTTTTGTTTAGTCAAAGGAAAAACATTTGAAACAGGGGGAGAAAATTTCAAATCTTGAAAATGCTTCTCAAAATCTTATTCATTTGCCTTTGACTATTTGCAAAAGAACTTTGAAAAGATTTACAAAAGATTTTGCAAAAACAAAACATGTGGTGCAAGCGTGGTCCAAAATGTTAAAAATGAAGAAACAATCCATGCATATCTTGTAAGCATTTATATTGGCTCAATTCCAAGCAACCTTTGCACTTACATTATGCAAACTAGTTCAATTATGCACTTCTACATTTGCTTTGGTTTGTGTTGGCATCAATCACCAAAAAGGGGGAGATTGAAAGGGAATTAGGCTTACACCTAGTTCCTATATAATTTTGGTGGTTTGAATTGCCCAACACAAACAATTGGACTGACTAGTTTTGCTCTAGATTATATGTTCTACAGGTGCCAAAGGTTCATCTATAACCATACTAAATCGACTGTCCGAAATACCGTAGATTATTCCGGACAGGAGAAGCTTTTTGGAAAAACAGGCCAAGCGCGGACTGTCCGGGCACTTGCGGCGGACCGTCCGCGACACAAGGATGTCACTCGGCTAGAACCAATGCAAAAATCGAAGTCTACACTATGGACTGTCCGGAGGAAAAGCAAAGACCGTCCGAGCCCTTGCGCGGACCGTCCGGCCTCTGGCGCGGACCGTCCGGTAGGTGAGAAACCGAAAAACCCGAAGGTGACGGGTTCGGAGAAATGAATTATAGCGGGTTCGCGGACCGTCCGGGCCAGGATCGCGGACCGTCCGCGACTGGGTCTGTCTGACATCTGACAACGCATTAAATGCAATATAGCCGTTGATATAGCCGTTACTGCTGACCGTTGCATTTTCAGCCGTTGATCTACTGGGGCGGACCGTCCGGACCTGGCACGCGGACCGTCCGCGCTCAGCAGAATGGAGCAACGGCTAGGAAGTGGCTGGTGGCTATAAATACAACCCCAACCACCTCCATTCACTTCATCCAAGCATTCCAACCTTCAACATTCAATACAAGAGCTAGCATTCCATTCCAAGACACATTCAAAGCCTCCATCTCTCCAAGTTTCACAATTGAGAAAAGAGATCATTAGTGATTAGTGACTTGAGAGAGAAAGTGATCCGTGTGTTATTCGTCGCTCTTGTCGCTTGGCCTTTTTGCAATCGTGCTTTCTTGATTCTTTCATTACGATCAAGCACTCACTTGTAATCGAGGCAAGAGGCACCAATTGTGTGGTGGCCCTTGTGGGAACTTTGTGTTCCAAGTGATTGAGAAGAGAAAGCTCACTCGATCCGTGGGATCGTTTGAGAGAGGGAAGGGTTGAAAGAGACCCGGCCTTTGTGGCCTCCTCAACGGGGAGTAGGTTTGCAAGAACCGAACTTCGGTAAAACAAATCCACGTGTCACACTCTTCATTTGCTTGCGATTTGTTTTCCACCCTCTCTCGCGGACTCGTTTCTTTATTACTAACACTAACCCGGCTTGTAGTTGTGTTTATATTTGTAAATTTCAGTTTCGCCCTATTCACCCCCCTCTAGGCGACTTTCAATGGTCTCCACCAGAAATCCAAGAATGTGATCTATGGCAAGGAAACATATGTGGGGTGAGGTGTATGAGCCTCTGGTCGATGATCAATGGCCACACAACCCCCATTTTTGTCGAAAATAGCCATGAACGACCATTTTCAATAATATCGAAGGCTAACACCTACGGATTTTTGACCAAGAAATGGTCTCCACCAGAAATCCAAGAATGTGATCTACGACAAGGAAACATATGTGGGGTGAGGTGTATGAGCCTCTGGTCGACGATCAATGGCCACACAACCCCCATTTTGCCGAAAATAGCCATGAATGACCATTTTCAATAATACCGAAGGCTAACACGTACAAGTTTTTAACCAAGAAATGGTTTCCACCAGAAATCCAAGAATGTAATCTATGGCAAGGAAACATATGTGGGGTGAGGTGTATGAGCGTCTGGTCGATGATCAATGGCCACACAACCCCCATTTTTATGAAAATAGCCATGAGCGACCTTGAAAATAGCCATGAACGACATTTTCAATAATACCAAATGCTAACACCTACGGATTTTTGACCAAAAATGGTCTCCACCAGAAATCCAAGAATGTGATCTATGGCAAGGAAACATATGTGGGGTGAGGTGTACGAGCCTCTGGTCGATGATCAATGGCCACACAACCCCCATTTTTGTCGAAAATAGCCATGAACGACCATTTTCAATAATACCGAAGGCTAACACCTACGGATTTTTGACCAAGAAATGGTCTCCACCAGAAATCCAAGAATGTGATCTATGGCAAGGAAACATATGTGGGGTGAGGTGTACGAGCCTCTGGTCGATGATCAATGGCCACACAACCCCCATTTTGCCGAAAATAGCCAGGAATGACCATTTTCAATAATACCGAAGGCTAACACGTACGAGTTTTTAACCAAGAAATGGTCTCCACCAGAAATCCAAGAATGTGATCTATGGCAAGGAAACATATGTGGGGTGAGGTGTATGAGCGTCTGGTCGATGATCAATGGCCACACAACCCCCATTTTTGTCGAAAATAGCCATGAACGACCATTTTCAATAATACCGAAGGCTAACACCTACGGACTTTTGACCAAGAAATGGTCTCCACCAGAAATCCAAGAATGTGATCTATGGCAAGGAAACATATGTGGGGTGAGGTGTACGAGCCTCTGGTCGATGATCAATGGCCACACAACCCCCATTTTGCCGAAAATAGCCATGAATGACCATTTTCAATAATACCGAAGGCTAACACGTACGAGTTTTTAACCAAGAAATGGTCTCCACCAGAAATCCAAGAATGTGATCTATGGCAAGGAAACATATGTGGGGTGAGGTGTATGAGCGTCTGGTCGATGATCAATGGCCACACAACCCCCATTTTTGTCGAAAATAGCCATGAACGACCATTTTCAATAATACCGAAGGCTAACACCTACGGATTTTTGACCAAGAAATGGTCTCCACTAGAAATCCAAGAATGTGATCTATAGCAAGGAAACATATGTGGAGTGAGGTGTACGATCCTCTAGTCGATGATCAATGGCCACACAACCCCCATTTTTGTCGAAAATAGCCATGAATGACCATTTTCAAAAATACCGAAGGCTAACACGTTCGGATTTTTGACCAAGAAATGGTCTCCACCAGAAATCCAAGAATGTGATCTATGGCAAGGAAACATATGTGGGGTGAGGTGTATGAGTGTCTGGTCGATGATCAATGGCCACACAACCCCCATTTTTGTCGAAAATAGCCATGAACGACCATTTTCAATAATATCGAAGGCTAACACCTACGGATTTTTGACCAAGAAATGGTCTCCACCAGAAATCCAAGAATGTGATCTATGGCAAGGAAACATATGTGGGGTGAGGTTTATGAGCCTCTAGTCGATGATAAATAGCCACACAACCCCCATTTTTTATGAAAATAGCCATGAGCGACCTTGAAAATAGCCATGAGCGACCATTTTCAATAATACTAGAGGCTAACACCTACGGATTTTATACCAAGAAATGGTCTCCACCAGAAATCCAAGAATGTGATCTATGGCAAGGAAACATATGTGGGGTGAGGTGTATGAGCGTCTGGTCAATGATCAATGGCCACACAACCCCCATTTTTGTCGAAAATAGCCATGAACGACCATTTTCAATAATACCGAAGGCTAACACCTACGGATTTTTGACCAAGAAATGGTCTCCACCAGAAATCCAAGAATGTGATCTATGGCAAGGAAACATATGTGGGGTGAGGTGTATGAGCCTCTGGTCGATGATCAATGGCCACACAACCCCCATTTTTGTCGAAAATAGCCATGAACGACCATTTTCAATAATATCGAAGGCTAACACCTACGGATTTTTGACCAAGAAATGGTCTCCACCAGAAATCCAAGAATGTGATCTACGACAAGGAAACATATGTGGGGTGAGGTGTATGAGCCTCTGGTCGACGATCAATGGCCACACAACCCCCATTTTGCCGAAAATAGCCACACAACCCCCATTTTTGTCGAAATTAGCCATGAACGACCATTTTCAATAATACCGAAGGCTAACACCTACGGATTTTTGACCAAGAAATGGTCTCCACCAGAAATCCAAGAATGTGATCTATGGCAAGGAAACATATGTGGGGTAAGGTGTATGAGCCTCTGGTCGACGATCAATGTCCACACAACCCTAATTTTTGTCGAAAATAGCCATGAATGACCATTTTCAATGACACTGAAGGCTAACACCTACGGATTTTTGACCAAGAAATGGTCTCCACCAGAAATCCAAGAATGTGATCTATGGCAAGGAAACAAATGTGGGGTGAGGTGTATGAGCCTCTGGTCGATGATAAATGGCCACACAACCCCCATTTTTTATGAAAATAGCCATGAGCGACCTTGAAAATAGCCATGAGCGACCATTTTCAATAATACTAGAGGCTAACACGTACGGATTTTTGACCAAGAAATGGTCTCCACCAGAAATCCAAGAATGTGATCTATGGCAAGGAAACATATGTGGGGTGAGGTGTATGAGCCTCTGGTCGATGATCAATGGCCACACAACCCCCATTTTTGTCGAAAATAGCCATGAACGACCATTTTTCAATGACACTGAAGGCTAACACCTACGGATTTTTGCCCAAGAAATGGTCTCCACCAAAAATCCAAGAATGTGATCTATGGCAAGGAAACATATGTATAGTGAGGTGTATGAGCCTCTGGTCGATGATAAATGGCCACACAACCCCCATTTTTTATGAAAATAGCCATGAATGACCATTTTCAATAATACCGAAGGCTAACACCTACGGATTTTTGACCAAGAAATGGTCTCCACCAGAAATCCAAGAATGTGATCTATGGCAAGGAAACATATGTGGGGTGAGGTGTATGAGCCTCTGGTCGATGATCAATGGCCACACAACCCCCATTTTTGTCGAAAATAGCCATGAATGAAGGTGTATGAGCCTCTAGTCGATCATCAATGGCCACACAACCCCCATTTTTGTCGAAAATAGCCATGAACGACCATTTTCAATAATACCGAAGGCTAACACCTACGGATTTTTGACCAAGAAATGGTCTCCACCAGAAATCCAAGAATGTGATCCATGGCAAGGAAACATATGTGGGGTGAGGTGTATGAGCCTCTGGTCGACGATCAATGGCCACACAACCCCCAT
Organism: Zea mays; assembly: GCF_902167145.1. Lineage (NCBI taxonomy): Eukaryota > Viridiplantae > Streptophyta > Magnoliopsida > Poales > Poaceae > Zea > Zea mays. The sequence continues at coordinate 103,742 of NW_023367375.1, forward strand.
TTTTGTCAAAAATAGCCATGAACGACCATTTTCAATAATATCGAAGGCTAACACCTACGGATTTTTGACCAAGAAATGGTCTCCACCAGAAATCCAAGAATGTGATCTATGGCAAGGAAACATATGTGGGGTGAGGTGTATGAGCCTCTGGTCGATGATCAATGGCCACACAACCCCCATTTTTGTCGGAAATAGCCATGAATGAAGGTGTATGAGCCTCTAGTCGATGATCAATGGCCACACAACCCCCATTTTTGTCGAAAATAGCCATGAACGACCATTTTCAATAATACCGAAGGCTAACACCTACGGATTTTTGACCAAGAAATGGTCTCCACCAGAAATCCAAGAATGTGATCTATGGCAAGGAAACATATGTGGGGTGAGGTGTATGAGCCTCTGGTCGACGATCAATGGCCACACAACCCCCATTTTTGTCAAAAATAGCCATGAACGACCATTTTCAATAATATCGAAGGCTAACACCTACGGATTTTTGACCAAGAAATGGTCTCCACCAGAAATCCAAGAATGTGATCTACGACAAGGAAACATATGTGGGGTGAGGTGTATGAGTGTCTGGTCGATGATCAATGGCCACACAACCCCCATTTTTGTCAAAAATAGCCATGAGCGACCATTTTCAATAATACTAGAGGCTAACACCTACGGATTTTATACCAAGAAATGGTCTCCACCAGAAATCCAAGAATGTGATCTATGGCAAGGAAACATATGTGGGGTGAGGTGTATGAGCGTCTGGTCAATGATCAATGGCCACACAACCCCCATTTTTGTCGAAAATAGCCATGAACGACCATTTTCAATAATACCGAAGGCTAACACCTACGGATTTTTGACCAAGAAATGGTCTCCACCAGAAATCCAAGAATGTGATCTATGGCAAGGAAACATATGTGGGGTGAGGTGTATGAGCCTCTGGTCGATGATCAATGGCCACACAACCCCCATTTTTGTCGAAAATAGCCATGAACGACCATTTTCAATAATATCGAAGGCTAACACCTACGGATTTTTGACCAAGAAATGGTCTCCACCAGAAATCCAAGAATGTGATCTACGACAAGGAAACATATGTGGGGTGAGGTGTATGAGCCTCTGGTCGACGATCAATGGCCACACAACCCCCATTTTGCCGAAAATAGCCACACAACCCCCATTTTTGTCGAAATTAGCCATGAACGACCATTTTCAATAATACCGAAGGCTAACACCTACGGATTTTTGACCAAGAAATGGTCTCCACCAGAAATCCAAGAATGTGATCTATGGCAAGGAAACATATGTGGGGTAAGGTGTATGAGCCTCTGGTCGACGATCAATGTCCACACAACCCTAATTTTTGTCGAAAATAGCCATGAATGACCATTTTCAATGACACTGAAGGCTAACACCTACGGATTTTTGACCAAGAAATGGTCTCCACCAGAAATCCAAGAATGTGATCTATGGCAAGGAAACAAATGTGGGGTGAGGTGTATGAGCCTCTGGTCGATGATAAATGGCCACACAACCCCCATTTTTTATGAAAATAGCCATGAGCGACCTTGAAAATAGCCATGAGCGACCATTTTCAATAATACTAGAGGCTAACACGTACGTATTTTTGACCAAGAAATGGTCTCCACCAGAAATCCAAGAATGTGATCTATGGCAAGGAAACATATGTGGGGTGAGGTGTATGAGCCTCTGGTCGATGATCAATGGCCACACAACCCCCATTTTTGTCGAAAATAGCCATGAACGACCATTTTTCAATGACACTGAAGGCTAACACCTACGGATTTTTGCCCAAGAAATGGTCTCCACCAAAAATCCAAGAATGTGATCTATGGCAAGGAAACATATGTATAGTGAGGTGTATGAGCCTCTGGTCGATGATAAATGGCCACACAACCCCCATTTTTTATGAAAATAGCCATGAATGACCATTTTCAATAATACCGAAGGCTAACACCTACGGATTTTTGACCAAGAAATGGTCTCCACCAGAAATCCAAGAATGTGATCTATGGCAAGGAAACATATGTGGGGTGAGGTGTATGAGCCTCTGGTCGATGATCAATGGCCACACAACCCCCATTTTTGTCGAAAATAGCCATGAATGAAGGTGTATGAGCCTCTAGTCGATCATCAATGGCCACACAACCCCCATTTTTGTCGAAAATAGCCATGAACGACCATTTTCAATAATACCGAAGGCTAACACCTACGGATTTTTGACCAAGAAATGGTCTCCACCAGAAATCCAAGAATGTGATCCATGGCAAGGAAACATATGTGGGGTGAGGTGTATGAGCCTCTGGTCGACGATCAATGGCCACACAACCCCCATTTTTGTCAAAAATAGCCATGAACGACCATTTTCAATAATATCGAAGGCTAACACCTACGGATTTTTGACCAAGAAATGGTCTCCACCAGAAATCCAAGAATGTGATCTATGGCAAGGAAACATATGTGGGGTGAGGTGTATGAGCCTCTGGTCGATGATCAATGGCCACACAACCCCCATTTTTGTCGGAAATAGCCATGAATGAAGGTGTATGAGCCTCTAGTCGATGATCAATGGCCACACAACCCCCATTTTTGTCGAAAATAGCCATGAACGACCATTTTCAATAATACCGAAGGCTAACACCTACGGATTTTTGACCAAGAAATGGTCTCCACCAGAAATCCAAGAATGTGATCTATGGCAAGGAAACATATGTGGGGTGAGGTGTATGAGCCTCTGGTCGACGATCAATGGCCACACAACCCCCATTTTTGTCAAAAATAGCCATGAACGACCATTTTCAATAATATCGAAGGCTAACACCTACGGATTTTTGACCAAGAAATGGTCTCCACCAGAAATCCAAGAATGTGATCTACGACAAGGAAACATATGTGGGGTGAGGTGTATGAGTGTCTGGTCGATGATCAATGGCCACACAACCCCCATTTTTGTCAAAAATAGCCATGAGCGACCATTTTCAATAATACCGAAGGCTAACACCTACAGATTTTTGACCAAGAAATGGTCTCCACCAGAAATCCAAGAATGTGATCTATGGCAAGGAAACATATGTGGGGTGAGGTGTATGAGCGTCTGGTCGATGATCAATGGCCACACAACCCCCATTTTTGTCGAAAATAGCCATGAACGACCATTTTCAATAATACCGAAGGCTAACACCTACGGATTTTTGACCAAGAAATGGTCTCCACCAGAAATCCAAGAATGTGATCTATGGCAAGGAAACTTATGTGGGTGAGGTGTATGAGCCTCTGGTCGATGATCAATGGCCACACAACCCCCATTTTTGTCGAAAATAGCCATGAACGACCATTTTCAATAATACCGAAGGCTAACACCTACGAATATTTGACCAAGAAATGGTCTCCACCAGAAATCCAAGAATGTGATCTATGGCAAGGAAACATATGTGGGGTGAGGTATATGAGCCTCTGGTCGATGATCAATGGCCACACAACCCCCATTTTTGTCGAAAACAGCCATGAACGACCATTTTCAATAATACCGAAGGCTAACACCTACGGATCTTTGACCAAGAAATGGTGGTTGTGTGGCCATTGATCATCGACCAAAGGCTCATACACCTCACCCCACATATGTTTCCTTGCCATAGATCACATTCTTGGATTTCTGGTGGAGACCATTTCTTGGTCAAAAATCCGTAAGTGTTAGCCTTCGGTATTATTGAAAATGGTCGTTCATGGCTATTTTCGACAAAAATGGGGGTTGTGTGGCCATTGATCATCGACCAGACGCTCATACACCTCACCCCACATATGTTTCCTTGCCATAGATCACATTCTTGGATTTCTGGTGGAGACCATTTCTTGGTCAAAAATCCGAACGTGTTAGCCTTCGGTATTTTTGAACATGGTCATTGATGGCTATTTTCGACAAAAATGGGGGTTGTGTGGCCATTGATCATCGACCAGAGGATCGTACACCTCACTCCACATATGTTTCCTTGCCATAGATCACATTCTTGGATTTCTGGTGGAGACCATTTCTTGGTCAAAAATCCGTAGGTCTTAGCCTCTAGTATTATTGAAAATGGTCGTTCATGGCTATTTTCGACAAAAATGGGGGTTGTGTGGCCATTGATCATCGACCAGACGCTCATACACCTCACCCCACATATGTTTCCTTGCCATAGATCACATTCTTGGATTTCTGGTGGAGACCATTTCTTGGTCTAAAATCCGTAGGTGTTAGCCTCTAGTATTATTGAAAATGGTCGCTCATGGCTATTTTCATAAAAAATGGGGGTTGTGTGGCCATTGATCGTCGACCAGAGGCTCATACACCTCACCCCACATATGTTTCCTTGCCATTGATCACATTCTTGGATTTCTTGTGGAGACCATTTCTTGGTCAAAAATCCGTAGGTGTTAGCCTTCGATATTATTGAAAATGGTCGTTCATGGCTATTTTCGACAAAAATGGGGGTTGTGTGGCCATTGATCATCGACCAGAGGCTCATACACCTCACCCCACATATGTTTCCTTGCCATAGATCACATTCTTGGATTTCTGGTGGAGACCATTTCTTGGTCAAAAATCCGTAGGTGTTAGCCTTCGATATTATTGAAAATGGTCGTTCATGGCTATTTTCGACAAAAATGGGGGTTGTGTGGCCATTGATCATCGACCAGAGGCTCATACACCTCACCCCACATATGTTTCCTTGCCATAGATCACATTCTTGGATTTCTGGTGGAGACCATTTCTTGGTCAAAAATTCGTAGGTGTTAGCCTCTAGTATTATTGAAAATGGTCGCTCATGGCTATTTTCAAGGTCGCTTATGGCTATTTTCATAAAAAATGGGGGTTGTGTGGCCATTGATCGTCGACCAGAGGCTCATACACCTCACCCCACATATGTTTCCTTGCCATAGATCACATTCTTGGATTTCTGGTGGAGACCATTTCTTGGTCAAAAATCCGTAGGTCTTAGCCTCTAATATTATTGAAAATGGTCGCTCATGGCAATTTTCGGCAAAATGGGGGTTGTGTGGCCATTGATCGTCGACCAGAGGCTCATACACCTCACCCCACATATGTTTCCTTGCCATAGATTACATTCTTGGATTTCTGGTGGAGACCATTTCTTGGTCAAAAATCCGTAGGTGTTAGCCTTCGGTATTATTGAAAATGGTCGTTCATGGCTATTTTCGACAAAAATGGGGGTTGTGTGGCCATTGATCATCGACCAAACGCTCATACACCTCACCCCACATATGTTTCCTTGTCGTAGATCACATTCTTGGAATTCTGGTGGAGACCATTTCTTGGTCAAAAATCCGTAGGTGTTAGCCTTCGATATTATTGAAAATGGTCGTTCATGGCTATTTTTGAAAAAATGGGGGCTGTGTGGCCATTGATCGTCGACCAGAGGCTCATACACCTCACCCCACATATGTTTCCTTGCCATAGATCACATTCTTGGATTATTGGTGTAGACCATTTCTTGGTCAAAAATCCGTAGGTGTTAGCCTTCTGTATTATTGAAAATGGTCGTTCATGGCTATTTTTGACAAAAATGGGGGTTGTGTGGCCATTGATCATCGACCAGAGGCTCATACACCTCACTCCACATATGTTTCCTTGCCATAGATCACATTCTTGGATTTCTGGTGGAGACCATTTCTTGGTCAAAAATCCGTAGGTGTTAGCCTTCGGTATTATTGTAAATGGTCATTCATGGCTATTTTCGACAAAAATGGGGGTTGTGTGGCCATTGATCGTCGACCTGAGGCTCATACACCTCACCCCACATATGTTTCCTTGCCATAGATTACATTCTTGGATTTCTGGTGGAGACCATTTCTTGGTTAAAAACTCGTACGTGTTAGCCTTCGGTATTATTGAAAATGGTCGTTCATGGCTATTTTCGGCAAAATGGGGGTTGTGTGGCCATTGATCGTCGACCAGAGGCTCATACACCTCACCCCACATATGTTTCCTTGTCGTAGATCACATTCTTGGATTTCTGGTGGAGACCATTTCTTGGTCAAAAATCCGTAGGTGTTAGCCTTCGATATTATTGAAAATGGTCGTTCATGGCTATTTTCGACAAAAATGGGGGTTGTGTGGCCATTGATCGTCGACCAGAGGCTCATACACCTCACCCCACATATGTTTCCTTGCCATAGATCACATTCTTGGATTCCTGGTGGAGATCATTTCTTGGTCAAAAATCCGTAGGTCATAGCCTCTAGTATTATTGAAAATGGTCGCTCATGGCTATTTTCATAAAAAATGGGGGTTGTGTGGCCATTTATCATCGACTAGAGGCTCATAAACCTCACCCCACATATGTTTCCTTGCCATAGATTACATTCTTGGATTTCTAGTGGAGACCATTTCTTGGTCAAAAATCCGTAGGTGTTAGCCTTCGGTATTATTGAAAATGGTCGTTCATGGCTATTTTCGACACCCACAAATGTTTCCTTGCCATAGATCACATTCTTGGATTTCTGGTGGAGACCATTTCTTGGTCTAAAATCCGTAGGTGTTAGCCTCTAGTATTATTGAAAATGGTCGCTCATGGCTATTTTCAAGGTCGCTCATGGCTATTTTCATAAAAAATGGGGGTTGGGTGGCCATTTATCATCGACTAGAGGCTCATAAACCTCACCCCACATATGTTTCCTTGCCATAGATCACATTCTTGGATTTCTGGTGGAGACCATTTCTTGGTCAAAAACTCGTACGTGTTAGCCTTCGGTATTATTGAAAATGGTCGTTCATGGCTATTTTCGACAAAAATGGGGGTTGTGTGGCCATTGATCATCGACCAGAGGCTCGTACAGCTCACCCCACATATGTTTCCTTGCCATAGATCACATTCTTGGATTTCTGGTGGAGACCATTTCTTGGTCAAAAAATCCTTAGGTGTTAGCCTCTAGTATTATTGAAAATGGTCGCTCATGGCTATTTTCAAGGTCGCTCATGGCTATTTTCATAAAAATGGGGGTTGTGTGGCCATTTATCATCGACTAGAGGCTCATAAACCTCACCCCACATATGTTTCCTTGCCATAGATCACATTCTTGGATTTCTGGTGGAGACCATTTCTTGGTCAAAAATCCGTAGTTGTTAGCCTTCGGTATTATTGAAAATGGTCGTTCATGGCTATTTTCGACAAAAATGGGGGTTGTGTGGCCATTGATCATCGACCAGAGGCTCATACACCTCACCCCACATATGTTTCCTAGCCATAGATCACATTCTTGGATTTCTGGTGGAGACCATTTCTTGGTCAAAAATCCGTAGGTCTTAGCCTCTAATATTATTGAAAATGGTCGCTCATGGCTATTTTCATAAAAAAATGGGGGTTGTGTGGCCATTTATCATCGACTAGAGGCTCATAAATCTCACCCCACATATGTTTCCTTGCCATAGATCACATTCTTGGATTTATGGTGGAGACCATTTCTTGGTCAAAAATCCGTAGGTGTTAGCCTTCGATATTATTGAAAATGGTCGTTCATGGCTATTTTCGGCAAAATGGGGGTTGTGTGGCCATTGATCGTCGACCAGAGGCTCATACACCTCTGGTGGAGACCAATTCTTGGTCAAAAATCTGTAGGTGTTAGCCTTCGGTATTATTGAAAATGGTCGTTCATGGCTATTTTCGACAAAAATGGGGGTTGTGTGGCCATTGATCATCGACCAGAGGCTCGTATACCTCACCCCACATATGTTTCCTTGCCATAGATCACATTCTTGGATTTCTGGTGGAGACCATTTCTTGGGCAAAAATCCGTAGGTCTTAGCCTCTAGTATTATTGAAAATGGTCGTTCATGGCTATTTTCGACAAAAATGGGGGTTGTGTGGCCATTGATCATCGACCAGAGGCTCATACACCTCACCCCACATATGTTTCCTTGCCATAGATCACATTCTTGGATTTCTGGTGGAGACCATTTCTTGGTCAAAAATCCGTAGGTGTTAGCCTTCGGTATTATTGAAAATGGTCGTTCATGGCTATTTTCGACAAAAATGGGGGTTGTGTGGCCATTGATCATCGACCAGAGGCTCATACACCTCACCCCACATATGTTTCCTTGCCATAGATCACATTCTTGGATTTTTGGTGGAGACCATTTCTTGGTTAAAAACTCGTAGGTGTTAACCTTCGGTATTATTGAAAATGGTCATTCATGGCTATTTTCGGCAAAATGGGGGTTGTGTGGCCATTTATCATCGACCAGAGGCTCATACACCTCACCCCACATATGTTTCCTTTCCATAGATCACATTCTTGGATTTCTGGTGGAGACCATTTCTTGGTCAAAAATCCGTAGGTGTTAGCCTTCGATATTATTGAAAATGGTCGTTCATGGCTATTTTCGACAAAAATGGGGGTTGTGTGGCCATTGATCGTCGACCAGAGGCTCATACACCTCACCCCACTTATGTTTCCTTGCCATAGATCACATTCTTGGATTTCTGGTGGAGACCATTTCTTGGTCAAAAATCCGTAGGTCTTAGCCTCTAGTATTATTGAAAATGGTCGCTCATGGCTATTTTCATAAAAAATGGGGGTTGTGTGGCCATTGATCATCGACCAGAGGCCCATACACCTCTGGTGGAGACCAATTCTTGGTCAAAAATCTGTAGGTGTTAGCCTTCGGTATTATTGAAAATGGTCGTTCATGGCTATTTTCATAAAAAATGGGGGTTGTGTGGCCATTTATCATCGACTAGAGGCTCGTACACCTCACCCCACATATGTTTCCTTGCCATAGATCACATTCTTGGATTTCTGGTGGAGACCATTTCTTGGTTAAAAACTCGTACGTGTTAGCCTTCGGTATTATTGAAAATGGTCGCTCATGGCTATTTTCATAAAAAATGGGGGTTGTGTGGCCATTGATCATTGACCAGACGCTCATACACCTCACCCCACATATGTTTCCTTGCCATAGATCACATTCTTGGATTTCTAGTGGAGACCATTTCTTGGTCAAAAATCCGTAGGTGTTAGCCTTCGGTATTATTGTAAATGGTCATTCATGGCTATTTTCGACAAAAATGGGGGTTGTGTGGCCATTGATCATCGACCAGAGGCTCATACACCTCACCCCACATATGTTTCCTTGCCATAGATCACATTCTTGGATTTCTGGTGGAGACCATTTCTTGGTCAAAAATCCGTAGGTCTTAGCCTCTAGTATTATTGAAAATGGTCGCTCATGGCTATTTTCTAGGTCGCTCATGGCTATTTTCATAAAAAATGGGGGTTGTGTGGCCATTGATCATCGACCATAGGCTCATACACCTCACCCCACATATGTTTCCTTGCCATAGATCACATTCTTGGATTTCTGGTGGAGACCATTTCTTGGTCAAAAATCCGTAGGTGTTAGCCTCTAGTATTATTGAAAATGGTCGTTCATGGCTATTTTCGGCAAAATGGGGGTTGTGTGGCCATTGATCATCGACCAGACGCTCATACACCTCACCCCACATATGTTTCCTTGCCATAGATCACATTCTTGGATTTCTGGTGGAGACCATTTCTTGGTCAAAAATCCGTAGGTGTTAGCCTTCGGAATTTTTGAAAATGGTCATTCATGGCTATTTTCGACAAAAATGGGGGTTGTGGCCATTGATCATCGACCAGAGGATCGTACACCTCACTCCACATATGTTTTCCTTGCCATAGATATTTTCGACAAAAATGGGGGTTGTGTGGCCATTGATCATCGACCAGAGGCTCATACACCTCACCCCACATATGTTTCCTTGCCATAGATTACATTCTTGGATTTCTGGTGGAAACCATTTCTTGGTTAAAAACTCGTACGTGTTAGCCTTCGGTATTATTGAAAATGGTCATTCATGGCTATTTTCGACAAAAATGGGGGTTGTGAGGCCATTGATCATCGACCACCCCCATTTTTGTCGAAAATAGCCATGAACAACCATTTTCAATAATATCGAAGGCTAACACCTACGGATTTTTGACCAAGAAATGGTCTCCACCAGAGGCTCGTACACCTCACCCCACATATGTTTCCTTGCCATAGATCACATTCTTGGATTTCTGGTGGAAACCATTTCTTGGTTAAAAACTCGTACGTGTTAGCCTTCGGTATTATTGAAAATGGTCATTCATGGCTATTTTCGGCAAAATGGGGGTTGTGTGGCCATTGATCGTCGACCAGAGGCTCGTACACTTCAACCCACATATGTTTTCTTGCCATAGATCACATTCTTGGATTTCTGGTGGAGACCATTTCTTGGTCTAAAATCCGTACGTGTTAGCCTTCGGTATTATTGTAAATGGTCATTCATGGCTATTTTCGACAAAAATGGGGGTGGTCGATGATCAATGGCCACACAACCCCCATTTTTGTCGAAAATAGCCATGAACGACCATTTTCAATAATACCGAAGGCTAACACCTACGGATTTTTGACCAAGAAATGGTCTCCACCAGAAATCCAAGAATGTGATCTATGGCAAGGAAACATATGTGGGGTGAGGTGTATGAGCGTCTGGTCGATGATCAATGGCCACACAACCCCCATTTTTGTCGAAAATAGCCATGAAAGACCATTTTCAATAATACCGAAGGCTAACACCTATGGATTTTTGACCAAGAAATGGTCTCCACCAGAAATCCAAGAATGTGATCTATGGCAAGGAAACATATGTGGGGTGAGGTGTACGAGCCTCTGGTCGATGATCAATGGCCACACAACCCCCATTTTGCTGAAAATAGCCATGAATGACCATTTTCAATAATACCGAAGGCTAACACGTACGAGTTTTTGACCAAGAAATGGTCTCCACCAGAAATCCAAGAATGTGATCTACGACAAGGAAACATATGTGGGGTGAGGTGTATGAGCCTCTGGTCGACGATCAATGGCCACACAACCCCCATTTTGCCGAAAATAGCCATGAATGACCATTTTCAATAATACCGAAGGCTAAGACCTACGGATTTTTGACCAAGAAATGGTCTCCACCAGAAATCCAAGAATGTGATCTATGGCAAGGAAACATATGTGGGGTGAGGTGTATGAGCCTCTTGTCGATGATCAATGGCCACACAACCCCCATTTTTGTCGAAAATAGCCATGAATGACCATTTACAATAATACCGAAGGCTAACACCTACGGATTTTTGACCAAGAAATGGTCTCCACCAGAAATCCAAGAATGTGATCTATGGCAAGGAAACATATTTGGGTGAGGTGTATGAGCGTCTGGTCCGATGATCAATGGCCACACAACCCCCATTTTTGTCGAAAATAGCCATGAACGACCATTTTCAATAATATCGAAGGCTAACACCTACGGATTTTTGACCAAGAAATGGTCTCCACCAGAGGCTCGTACACCTCACCCCACATATGTTTCCTTGCCATAGATCACATTCTTGGATTTCTGGTGGAAACCATTTCTTGGTTAAAAACTCGTACGTGTTAGCCTTCGGTATTATTGAAAATGGTCATTCATGGCTATTTTCGGCAAAATGGGGGTTGTGTGGCCATTGATCGTCGACCAGAGGCTCGTACACTTCAACCCACATATGTTTTCTTGCCATAGATCACATTCTTGGATTTCTGGTGGAGACCATTTCTTGGTCTAAAATCCGTACGTGTTAGCCTTCGGTATTATTGTAAATGGTCATTCATGGCTATTTTCGACAAAAATGGGGGTGGTCGATGATCAATGGCCACACAACCCCCATTTTTGTCGAAAATAGCCATGAATGACCATTTTCAATAATACCGAAGGCTAACACATACGAGTTTTTAACCAAGAAATGGTTTCCACCAGAAATCCAAGAATGTAATCTATGGCAAGGAAACATATGTGGGGTGAGGTGTATGAGCCTCTGGTCGATGATCAATGGCCACACAACCCCCATTTTTGTCGAAAATAGCCATGAATGACTATTTTCAATAATACCGAAGGCTAACACTTACGGATTTTTGCCCAAGAAATGGTCTCCACCAGAAATCCAAGAATGTGATCTATGGCAAGGAAACATATGTGGGGTGAGGTGTATGAGCCTCTGGTCGATGATCAATGGCCACACAACCCCCATTTTTGTCGAAAATAGCCATGAACGACCATTTTCAAAAATACCAAAGGCTAACACGTACGGAATTTTGACCAAGAAATGGTCTCCACCAGAAATCCAAGAATGTGATCTATGACAAGGAAACATATGTGGGGTGAGGTGTATGAGCGTCTGGTCGATGATCAATGGCCACACAACCCCCATTTTGTCGAAAATAGCCATGAACGACCATTTTCAATAATACCGAAGGCTAACACCTACAGATTTTTGACCAAGAAATGGTCTCCACCAGAAATCCAAGAATGTGATCTATGGCAAGGAAACATATGTGGGGTGAGGTGTACGAGCCTCTGGTCGATGAACAATGGCCACACAACCCCCATTTTGCCGAAAATAGCCATGAATGACCATTTTCAATAATACCGAAGGCTAACACCTAAGGATTTTTTACCAAGAAATGGTCTCCACCAGAAATCCAAGAATGTGATCTATGGCAAGGAAACATATGTGTGGGTGAGGTGTATGAGCCTCTTGTCGATGATCAATGGCCACACAACCCCCATTTTTGTCGAAAATAGCCATGAATGACCATTTACAATAATACCGAAGGCTAACACCTACGGATTTTTGACCAAGAAATGGTCTCCACCAGAAATCCAAGAATGTGATCTATGGCAAGGAAACATATGTGGGGTGAGGTGTATGAGCGTCTGGTCGATGATCAATGGCCACACAACCCCCTTTTTTGTCGAAACTAGCCATGAACGACCATTTTCAATAATATCGAAGGCTAACACCTACGGATTTTTGACCAAGAAATGGTCTCCACAACCCCCATTTTTGTCGAAAATAGCCATGAACGACCATTTTCAATAATACCGAAGGCTAACACGTACGAGTTTTTGACCAAGAAATGGTCTCCACCAGAAATCCAAGAATGTGATCTATGGCAAGGAAACATATGTGGGGTGAGGTTTATGAGCCTCTAGTCGATGATAAATGGCCACACAACCCCATTTTTTATGAAAATAGCCATGAGCGACCTTGAAAATAGCCATGAGCGACCATTTTCAATAATACTAGAGGCTAACACCTACGGATTTTAGACCAAGGAAATGGTCTCCACCAGAAAATCCAAGAATGTGATCTATGGCAAGGAAACATATGTGGGTGTCGAAAATAGCCATGAACGACCATTTTCAATAATACCGAAGGCTAACACCTACGGATTTTTGACCAAGAAATGGTCTCCACCAGAAATCCAAGAATGTAATCTATGGCAAGGAAACATATGTGGGGTGAGGTTTATGAGCCTCTAGTCGATGATCAATGGCCACACAACCCCCATTTTTGTCGAAAATAGCCATGAACGACCATTTTCAATAATACTAGAGGCTAAGACCTACGGATTTTTGACCAAGAAATGGTCTCC
>NW_023367376.1:0-117233 GCF_902167145.1 Zea mays
AAAAAATGGGGGTTGTGTGGCCATTGATCATCGACCAGAGGCTCATACACCTCACCCCACATATGTTTCCTTGTCGTAGATCACATTCTTGGATTTCTGGTGGAGACCATTTCTTGGTCAAAAATCCGTAGGTGTTAGCCTTCGATATTATTGAAAATGGTCGTTCATGGCTATTTTCGACAAAAATGAGGGTTGTGTGGCCATTGATCTTCGACCAGAGGCTCATACATCTCACTACACATATGTTTCCTTGCCATAGATCACATTCTTGGATTTATTGTGGAGACCATTTCTTGGTCAAAAATCCGTAGGTGTTAGCCTTCAGTGTCATTGAAAATGGTCGTTCATGGCTATTTTCGACAAAAATTAGGGTTGTGTGGCCATTGATCGTCGACCAGAGGCTCATACACCTCACCCCACATATGTTTCCTTGCCATAGATCACATTCTTGGATTTCTGGTGGAGACCATTTCTTGGGCAAAAATCCGTAGGTGTTAGCCTTTGGTATTTTTGAAAATGGTCATTCATGGCTATTTTCGACAAAAATGGGGGTTGTGTGGCCATTGATCTTCGACCAGAGGCTCATAAACCTCACCCCAAATATGTTTCCTTGCCATAGATTACATTCTTGGATTTATGGTGGAGACCATTTCTTGGTCAAAATACGTAGGTGTTAGCCTTCAGTGTCATTGAAAATGGTCGTTCATGGCTATTTTCATAAAAAATGGGGGTTGTGTGGCCATTGATCATCGACCAGAGGCTCGTACACCTCACCCCACATATGTTTCCTTGCCATAGATCACATTCTTGGATTTCTGGTGGAGACCATTTCTTGGTCAAAAATACGTAGGTGTTAGCCTTCGGTATTATTGAAAATGGTCGTTCATGGCTATTTTCGACAAAAATGGGGGTTGTGTGGCCATTGATCATCGACCAGACGCTCATACACCTCACCCCACATATGTTTCCTTGCCATAGATCACATTCTTGGATTTCTGGTGGAGACCATTTCTTGGTCTAAAATCCGTAGGTGTTAGCCTCTAGTATTATTGAAAATGGTCGCTCATGGCTATTTTTAAGGTCGCTCATGGCTATTTTCATAAAAAATGGGGGTTGTGTGGCCATTTATCATCGACTAGAGGCTCATAAATCTCACCCCACATATGTTTCCTTGCCATAGATCACATTCTTGGATTTCTGGTGGAGACCATTTCTTGGTCAAAAATCCGTAGGTGTTAGCCTTCGGTATTATTGAAAATGGTCGTTCATGGCTATTTTCGACAAAAATGGGGGTTGTGTGGCCATTGATCATCGACCAGACGCTCATACACCTCACCCCACATATGTTTCCTTGCCATAGATCACATTCTTGGATTTCTGGTGGAGACCATTTCTTGGTCTAAAATCCGTAGGTGTTAGCCTCTAGTATTATTGAAAATGGTCGCTCATGGCTATTTTCAAGGTCGCTCATGGCTATTTTCATAAAAAATGGGGGTTGTGTGGCCATTGATCATCGACCACAGGCTCATACACCTCACCCCACATATGTTTCCTTGCCATAGATCACATTCTTGGATTTTTGGTGGAGACCATTTCTTGGTCAAAAATCCATAGGTGTTAGCCTTCGGTATTATTGTAAATGGTCATTCATGGCTATTTTCGACAAAAATGGGGGTTGTGTGGCCATTGATCATCGACCAGACGCTCATACAACTCACCCCACATATGTTTCCTTGCCATAGATCACATTCTTGGATTTCTGGTGGAGACCATTTCTTGGTCTAAAATCCGTAGGTGTTAGCCTCTAGTATTATTGAAAATGGTCGCTCATGGCTATATTCAAGGTCGCTCATGGCTATTTTCATAAAAAAATGGGGGTTGTGTGGCCATTTATCATCGACTAGAGGCTCATAAACCTCACCCCACATATGTTTCCTTGCCATAGATCACATTCTTGGATTTCTGGTGGAGACCATTTCTTGGTTAAAAACTCGTACGTGTTAGCCTTCGGTATTATTGAAAATGGTCATTCATGGCTATTTTCGGCAAAATGGGGGTTGTGTGGCCATTGATCGTCGACCAGAGGCTCGTACACCTCACCCCACATATGTTTCCTTGCCATAGATCACATTCTTGGATTTCTGGTGGAGACCATTTCTTGGTCAAAAATCCGTAGGTGTTAGCCTTCGGTATTATTGAAAATGGTCGTTCATGGCTATTTTCGACAAAAATGGGGGTTGTGTGGCCATTGATCATCGACCAGACGCTCATACACCTCACCCCACATATGTTTCCTGGCCATAGATCACATTCTTGGATTTCTGGTGGAGACCATTTCTTGGTCAAAAATCCGTACGTGTTAGCCTTTGGTATTTTTGAAAATGGTCATTCATGGCTATTTTCGACAAAAATGGGGGTTGTGTGGCCATTGATCTTCGACCAGAGGCTCATAAACCTCACCCCACATATGTTTCCTTGCCATAGATTACATTCTTGGATTTCTGGTGGAAACCATTTCTTGGTTAAAAACTCGTACGTGTTAGCCTTCGGTATTATTGAAAATGGTCATTCATGGCTATTTTCGGTAAAATGGGGGTTGTGTGGCCATTGATCATCGACCAGAGGCTCGTACACCTCACCCCACATATGTTTCCTTGCCATAGATCACATTCTTGGATTTCTGGTGGAGACCATTTCTTGGTTAAAAATCCGTACGTGTTAGCCTTTGGTATTTTTGAAAATGGTCATTCATGGCTATTTTCGACAAAAATGGGGGTTGTGTGGCCATTGATCATCGACTAGAGGCTCATACACCTCACCCCACATATGTTTCCTTGCCATAGATCACATTCTTGGATTTCTGGTGGAGACCATTTCTTGGTCAAAAATCCGTAGGTCTTAGCCTCTAGTATTATTGAAAATGGTCGCTCATGGCTATTTTCATAAAAAATGGGGGTTGTGTGGCCATTTATCATCGACTAGAGGCTCATAAACCTCACCCCACATATGTTTCCTTGCCATAGATCACATTCTTGGATTTCTGGTGGAGACCATTTCTTGGTTAAAAACTCGTACGTGTTAGCCTTCGGTATTATTGAAAATGGTCGTTCATGGCTATTTTCGGCAAAATGGGGGTTGTATGGCCATTGATCATCGACCAGAGGCTCGTACACCTCACCCCACATATGTTTCCTTGCCATAGATCACATTCTTGGATTTCTGGTGGAGACCATTTCTTGGTCAAAAATCCGTAGGTGTTAGCCTTCGGTATTATTGTAAATGGTCATTCATGGCTATTTTCGACAAAAATGGGGGTTGTGTGGCCATTGATCATCGACCAGAGGCTCATACACCTCACCCCACATATGTTTCCTTGTCGTAGATCACATTCTTGGATTTCTGGTGGAGACCATTTCTTGGTCTAAAATCCGTAGGTGTTAGCCTCTAGTATTATTGAAAATGGTCGCTCATGGCTATTTTCAAGGTCGCTCATGGCTATTTTCATAAAAAATGGGGGTTGTGTGGCCATTTATCATCGACTAGAGGCTCATAAACCTCACCCCACATATGTTTCCTTGCCATAGATTACATTCTTGGATTTCTGGTGGAAACCACTTCTTGGTTAAAAACTCGTACGTGTTAGCCTTCGGTATTATTGAAAATGGTCATTCAAGGCTATTTTCGGCAAAATGGGGGTTGTGTGGCCATTGATCGTCGACCAGAGGCTCATACAACTCACCCCACATATGTTTCCTTGTCGTAGATCACATTCTTGGATTTCTGGTGGAGACCATCTCTTGGTCAAAAATCCATACGTGTTAGCCTTTGGTATTTTTGAAAATGGTCATTCATGGCTATTTTCGACAAAAATGGGGGTTGTGTGGCCATTGATCATCGACTAGAGGCTCATACACCTCACCCCACATATGTTTCCTTGCCATATATCACATTCTTGGATTTCTGGTGGAGACCATTTCTTGGTCAAAAATCCGTACGTGTTAGCCTTCGGTATTATTGAAAATGGTCGTTCATGGCTATTTTCGACAAAAATGGGGGTTGTGTGGCCATTGATCATCGACCAGACGCTCATACACCTCACCCCACATATGTTTCCTTGCCATAGATCACATTCTTGGATTTCTGGTGGAGACCATTTCTTGGTTAAAAACACGTACGTATTAGCCTTCGGTATTATTGAAAATGGTCATTCATGGCTATTTTCGGCAAAATGGGGGTTGTGTGGCCATTGATCATCGACCAGAGGCTCGTACACCTCACCTCACATATGTTTCCTTGCCATAGATCACATTCTTGGATTTCTGGTGGAGACCATTTCTTGGGCAAAAATCCGAATGTGTTAGCCTTTGGTATTTTTGAAAATGGTCATTCATGGCTATTTTCGACAAAAATGGGGGTTGTGTGGCCATTGATCATCGACTAGAGGCTCATACACCTCACCCCACATATGTTTCCTTGCCATAGATCACATTCTTGGATTTCTGGTGGAGACCATTTCTTGGTCAAAAATCAGTAGGTGTTAGCCTTCAGTGTCATTGAAAATGGTCGTTCATGGCTATTTTCAACAAAAATTAGGGTTGTGTGGCCATTGATCGTCGACCAGAGGCTCATACACCTCACCCCACATATGTTTCCTTGCCATAGATCACATTCTTGGATTTCTGGTGGAGACCATTTCTTGGTCAAAAACTCGTACGTGTTAGCCTTCGGTATTATTGAAAATGGTCGTTCATGGCTATTTTCGGCAAAATGGGGGTTCTGTGGCCATTGATCATCGACCAGAGGCTCGTACACCTCACCCCACATATGTTTCCTTGCCATAGATCACATTCTTGGATTTCTGGTGGAGACCATTTCTTGGTCAAAAATCCGTAGGTGTTAGCCTTCGGTATTATTGAAAATGGTCGTTCATGGCTATTTTCGGCAAAATGGGGGTTCTGTGGCCATTGATCATCGACCAGACGCTCGTACACCTCACCCCACATATGTTTCCTTGCCATAGATCACATTCTTGGATTTCTGGTGGAGACCATTTCTTGGTCAAAAATCCGTAGGTGTTAGCCTTCGGTATTATTGAAAATGGTCATTCATGGCTATTTTCGGCAAAATGGGGGTTGTGTGGCCATTGATCGTCGACTAGAGGCTCATACACCTCACCCCACATATGTTTCCTTGTCGTAGATCACATTCTTGGATTTCTGGTGGAGACCATTTCTTGGTCAAAAATCCGTAGGTCTTAGCCTCTAGTATTATTGAAAATGGTCGCTCATGGCTATTTTCATAAAAAATGGGGGTTGTGTGGCCATTGATCATCGACCAAGCCATGAACGACCATTTTCAAAAATACCAAAGGCTAACACGTACGGATTTTTGACCAAGAAATGGTCTCCACCAGAAATCCAAGAATGTGATCTATGGCAAGGAAACATATGTGGGGTGAGGTTTATGAGCCTCTAGTCGATGATAAATGGCCACACAACCCCCATTTTTTATGAAAATAGCCATGAGCGACCATTTTCAATAATACTAGAGGCTAACACCTACAAATTTTAGACCAAGAAATGGTCTCCACCAAAAATCCAAGAATGTGATCTATGGCAAGGAAACATATGTGGGGTGAGGTGTATGAGCGTCTGGTCGATGATCAATGGCCACACAACCCCCATTTTTGTCGAAAATAGCCATGAACGACCATTTTCAATAATACCGAAGGCTAACACCTACGGATTTTTGACCAAGAAATGGTCTCCACCAGAAATCCAAGAATGTGATCTATGGCAAGGAAACATATGTGGGGTGAGGTGTATGAGCCTCTGGTCGATGATCAATGGCCACACAACCCCCATTTTTGTCGAAAATAGCCATGAACGACCATTTTCAATAATATCGAAGGCTAACACCTATGGATTTTTGACCAAGAAATGGTCTCCACCAGAAATCCAAGAATGTGATCTATGGCAAGGAAACATATGTGGGGTGAGGTGTATGAGCCTCTGGTCGACGATCAATGGCCACACAACCCTAATTTTTGTCGAAAATAGCCATGAACGACCATTTTCAATAATACCGAAGGCTAACACGTACGAGTTTTTAACCAAGAAATGGTTTCCACCAGAAATCCAAGAATGTAATCTATGGCAAGGAAACATATGTGGGGTGAGGTGTATGAGCCTCTGGTCGACGATCAATGGCCACACAACCCTAATTTTTGTCGAAAATAGCCATGAACGACCATTTTCAATGACACTGAAGGCTAACACCTACGGATTTTTGACCAAGAAATGGTCTCCACCATAAATCCAAGAATGTAATCTATGGCAAGGAAACATATGTGGGGTGAGGTTTATGAGCCTCTGGTCGAAGATCAATGGCCACACAACCCCCATTTTTGTCGAAAATAGCCATGAATGACCATTTTCAAAAATACCAAAGGCTAACACCTACGGATTTTTGCCCAAGAAATGGTCTCCACCAGAAATCCAAGAATGTGATCTATGGCAAGGAAACATATGTGGGGTGAGGTGTATGAGCCTCTGGTCGACGATCAATGGCCACACAACCCTAATTTTTGTCGAAAATAGCCATGAACGACCATTTTCAATGACACTGAAGGCTAACACCTACGGATTTTTGACCAAGAAATGGTCTCCACCATAAATCCAAGAATGTGATCTATGGCAAGGAAACATATGTGTAGTGAGGTGTATGAGCCTCTGGTCGAAGATCAATGGCCACACAACCCCCATTTTTGTCGAAAATAGCCATGAATGACCATTTACAATAATACCGAAGGCTAACACCTACGGATTTTTGACCAAGAAATGGTCTCCACCAGAAATCCAAGAATGTGATCTATGGCAAGGAAACATATGTGGGGTGAGGTGTACGAGCCTCTGGTCGATCATCAATGGCCACACAACCCCCATTTTTGTCGAAAATAGCCATGAACGACCATTTTCAATGACACTGAAGGCTAACACCTACGGATTTTTGACCAAGAAATGGTCTCCACCAGAAATCCAAGAATGTGATCTATGGCAAGGAAACATATGTGGGGTGAGGTGTACGAGCCTCTGGTCGATGATCAATGGCCACACAACCCCCATTTTGCCGAAAATAGCCATGAACGACCATTTTCAATAATACCGAAGGCTAACACGTACGAGTATTTAACCAAGAAATGGTCTCCACCAGAAATCCAAGAATGTGATCTATGGCAAGGAAACATATGTGGGGTGAGGTTTATGAGCCTCTAGTCGATGATAAATGGCCACACAACCCCCATTTTTTATGAAAATAGCCATGAGCGACCTTGAAAATAGCCATGAGCGACCATTTTCAATAATACTAGAGGCTAACACCTACGGATTTTAGGCCAAGAAATGGTCTCCACCAGAAATTCAAGAATGTGATCTACGACAAGGAAACATATGTGGGGTGAGGTGTATGAGCCTCTGGTCGACGATCAATGGCCACACAACCCCCATTTTGCCGAAAATAGCCATGAACGACCATTTTCAATAATACCGAAGGCTAACACGTACGAGTTTTTGACCAAGAAATGGTCTCCACCAAAAATCCAAGAATGTGATCTATGGCAAGGAAACATATGTGGGGTGAGATTTATGAGCCTCTAGTCGATGATAAACGGCCACACAACCCCCATTTTGCCGAAAATAGCCATGAATGACCATTTTCAATAATACCGAAGGCTAACACCTACGGATTTTTGACCAAGAAATGGTCTTCACCAGAAATCCAAGAATGTGATCTATGGCAAGGGAACATATGTGGGGTGAGGTGTATGAGCCTCTGGTCGACGATCAATGGCCACACAACCCTAATTTTTGTCGAAAATAGCCATGAACGACCATTTTCAATGACACTGAAGGCTAACACCTACGAATTTTTGACCAAGAAATGGTCTCCACCATAAATCCAAGAATGGGATCTATGGCAAGGAAACATATGTGGGGTGAGGTGTATGAGCGTCTGGTCGATGATCAATGGCCACGCAACCCCCATTTTTGTCGAAAATAGCCATGAACGACCATTTTCAATAATATCGAAGGCTAACACCTACGGATTTTTGACCAAGAAATGGTCTCCACCAGAAATCCAAGAATGTGATCTACAACAAGGAAACATATGTGGGGTGAGGTGTATGAGCCTCTGGTCGACGATCAATGGCCACACAACCCCCATTTTTGTCGAAAATAGCCATGAATGACCATTTTCAAAAATACCAAAGGCTAACACGTACGGATTTTTGACCAAGAAATGGTCTCCACCAGAAATCCAAGAATGTGATCTATGGCAAGGAAACATATGTGGGGTGAGGTGTATGAGCCTCTGGTCGATGATCAATGGCCACACAACCCCCATTTTTGTCGAAAATAGCCATGAATGACCATTTACAATAATACCGAAGGCTAACACCTACGGATTTTTGACCAAGAAATGGTCTCCACCAGAAATCCAAGAATGTGATCTATGGCAAGGAAACATATGTGGGGTGAGGTGTATGAGCCTCTGGTCGATGATCAATGGCCACACAACCCCCATTTTTGTCGAAAATAGCCATGAACGACCATTTTAAATAATACCGAAGGCTAACACGTACGAGTTTTTGACCAAGAAATGGTCTCTACCAAAAATCCAAGAATGTGATCTATGGCAAGGAAACATATGTGTAGTGAGGTGTACGAGCCTCTGGTCGATGATCAATGGCCACACAACCCCCATTTTTGTCGAAAATAGCCATGGATGACCATTTTCAATAATACCGAAGGCTAACACCTACGGATTTTTGACCAAGAAATGGTCTCCACCAGAAATCCAAGAATGTGATCTATGGCAAGGAAACATATGTGGGGTGAGGTGTACGAGCCTCTGGTCGATGATCAATGGCCACAGAACCCCCATTTTGCCGAAAATAGCCATGAACGACCATTTTCAATAATACCGAAGGCTAACACGTACGAGTTTTTGACCAAGAAATGGTCTCCACCAAAAATCCAAGAATGTGATCTATGGCAAGGAAACATATGTGTAGTGAGGTGTACGAGCCTTTGGTTGATGATCAATGGCCACACAACCCCCATTTTTGTCGAAAATAGCCATGAATGACCATTTTCAATAATACCGAAGGCTAACACCTACGGATTTTTGACCAAGAAATGGTCTCCACCAGAAATCCAAGAATGTGATCTATGGCAAGGAAACATATGTGGGGTGAGGTGTACGAGCCTCTGGTCGATGATCAATGGCCACACAACCCCCATTTTGCCGAAAATAGCCATGAACGACCATTTTCAATAATACCGAAGGCTAACACGTACGAGTTTTTAACCAAGAAATGGTCTCCACCAGAAATCCAAGAATGTGATCTATGGCAAGGAAACATATGTGGGTGAGGTTTATGAGCCTCTAGTAGATGATAAATGGCCACACAACCCCCATTTTTTATGAAAATAGCCATGAGCGACCTTGAAAATAGCCATGAGCGACCATTTTCAATAATACAAGAGGCTAACACCTACGGATTTTAGACCAAGAAATGGTCTCCACCAGAAATCCAAGAATGTGATCTATGGCAAGGAAACATATGTGGGGTGAGGTGTATGAGCGTCTGATCGATGATCAATGGCCACACAACCCCCATTTTTGTCGAAAATAGCCATGAACGACCATTTTCAATAATACCGAAGGCTAACACCTACGGATTTTTGACCAAGAAATGGTCTCCACCAGAAATCCAAGAATGTGATCTATGGCAAGGAAACATATGTGGGGTGAGGTGTAAGAGCCTCTGGTCGATGATCAATGACCAGACAACCCTAATTTTTGTCGAAAATAGCCATGAACGACCATTTTCAATGACACTGAAGGCTAACACCTACGGATTTTTGACCAAGAAATGGTCTCCACCAGAAATCCAAGAATGTGATCTACGACAAGGAAACATCTGTGGGGTGAGGTGTATGGGCCTCTGGTCGACGATCAATGGCCACACAACACCCATTTTGCCGAAAATAGCCATGAATGACCATTTTCAATAATATCGAAGGCTAACACCTACGGATTTTTGACCAAGAAATGGTCTCCACCAGAAATCCAAGAATGTGATCTACGACAAGGAAACATATGTGGGGTGAGGTGTATGAGCCTCTGGTCGACGATCAATGGCCACACAACCCCCATTTTGCCGAAAATAGCCATGAATGACCATTTTCAATAATACCGAAGGCTAACACGTACGAGTTTTTAACCAAGAAATGGTTTCCACCAGAAATCCAAGAATGTAATCTATGGCAAGGAAACATATGTGGGGTGAGGTTTATGAGCCTCTAGTCGATGATAAATGGCCACACAACCCCCATTTTTTTATGAAAATAGCCATGAGCGACCTTGAAAATAGCCATGAGCGACCATTTTCAATAATACTAGAGGCTAACACCTACGGATTTTAGACCAAGAAATGGTCTCCACCAGAAATCCAAGAATGTGAGCTATGGCAAGGAAACATATGTGGGGTGAGGTGTATGAGCGTCTGGTCGATGATCAATGGCCACACAACCCCCATTTTTGTCGAAAATAGCCATGAACGACCATTTTCAATAATACCGAAGGCTAACACGTACGAGGTTTTAACCAAGAAATGGTTTCCACCAGAAATCCAAGAATGTAATCTATGGCAAGGAAACATATGTGGGGTGAGGTGTATGACCCTCTGGTCGATGATCAATGGCCACACAACCCCCATTTTTGTCGAAAATAGCCATGAGCGACCATTTTCAATAATACCGAAGGCTAACACCTACGGATTTTAGGCCAAGAAATGGTCTCCACCAGAAATCCAAGAATGTGATCTATGGCAAGGAAACATATGTGGGGTGAGGTGTATGAGCCTCTGGTCGATGATCAATGGCCACACAACCCCCATTTTTGTCGAAAATAGCCATGAACGACCATTTCAATAATACCGAAGGCTAACACGTACGAGTTTTTGACCAAGAAATGGTCTCCACCAAAAATCCAAGAATGTGATCTATGGCAAGGAAACATATGTGGGGTGAGATTTATGAGCCTCTAGTCGATGATAAATGGCCACACAACACCCATTTTTTTATGAAAATAGCCATGAGCGACCATTTTCAATAATACTAGAGGCTAAGACCTACTGATTTTTGACCAAGAAATGGTCTCCACCAGAAATCCAAGAATGTGATCTATGGCAAGGAAACATATGTGGGGTGAGGTGTATGAGCCTCTAATCGATGATCAATGGCCACACAACCCCCATTTTGCCGAAAATAGCCATGAATGACCATTTTCAATAATACCGAAGGCTAACACGTGTGAGTTTTTAACCAAGAAATGGTTTCCACCAGAAATCCAAGAATGTGATCTATGGCAAGGAAACATATGTGGGGTGAGGTGTACGAGCCTCTGGTCGATGATCAATGGCCACACAACCCCCATTTTTTATGAAAATAGCCATGAGCGACCATTTTCAATAATACTAGAGGCTAAGACCTACGGATTTTAGACCAAGAAATGGTCTCCACCAGAAATCCAAGAATGTGATCTATGGCAAGGAAACATATGTGGGGTGAGGTGTATGAGCGTCTGGTCGATGATCAATGGTGTGGCCATTGATCATCGACCAGAGGCTCATACACCTCACCCCACATATGTTTCCTTGCCATAGATCACATTCTTGGATTTCTGGTGGAGACCATTTCTTGGTCAAAAATCCGTAGGTGTTAGCCTTCGGTATTATTGTAAATGGTCATTCATGGCTATTTTCGACAAAAATGGGGGTTGTGTGGCCATTGATCATCGACCAGATGCTCATACACCTCACCCCACATTTGTTTCCTTGCCATAGATCACATTCTTGGATTTCTGGTGGAGACCATTTCTTGGTTAAAAACTCGTACGTGTTAGCCTTCGGTATTATTGAAAATGGTCGTTCATGGCTATTTTCGGCAAAATGGTGGTTGTGTGGCCATTGATCATCGACCAGAGGCTCGTACACCTCACCCCACATATGTTTCCTTGCCATAGATCACATTCTTGGATTTCTGGTGGAGACCATTTCTTGGTTAAAAACTCGTACGTGTTAGCCTTCGGTATTATTGAAAATGGTCGTTCATGGCTATTTTCGGCAAAATGGGGGTTGTGTGGCCATTCATCATCGACCAGAGGCTCATAAACCTCACCCCACATATGTTTCCTTGCCATAGATTACATTCTTGGATTTCTGGTGGAAACCATTTCTTGGTTAAAAACTCGTACGTGTTAGCCTTCGGTATTATTGAAAATGGTCATTCATGGCTATTTTCGGCAAAATGGGGGTTGTGTGGCCATTGATCATCGACCAGAGGCTCGTACACCTCACCCCACATATGTTTCCTTGCCATAGATCACATTCTTGGATTTCTGGTGGAGACCATTTCTTGGTTAAAAATCTGTACGTGTTAGCCTTTGGTATTTTTGAAAATGGTCATTCATGGCTATTTTCGACAAAAATGGGGGTTGTGTGGCCATTGATCATCGACTAGAGGCTCATACACCTCACCCCACATATGTTTCCTTGCCATAGATCACATTCTTGGATTTCTGGTGGAGACCATTTCTTGGTAAAAATCCGTAGGTGTTAGCCTTCGGTATTATTGAAAATGGTCGTTCATGGCTATTTTCGACAAAAATGGGGGTTGTGTGGCCATTGATCATCGACCAGACGCTCATACACCTCACCCCACATGTTTCCTTGCCATAGATCACATTCTTGGATTTCTGGTGGAGACCATTTCTTGGTCTAAAATCCGTAGGTGTTAGCCTCTAGTATTATTGAAAATGGTCGCTCATGGCTATTTTCAAGGTCGCTCATGGCTATTTTCATAAAAAATGGGGGTTGTGTGGCCATTTATCATCGACTAGAGGCTCATAAACCTCACCCCACATATGTTTCATTGCCATAGATTACATTCTTGGATTTCTAGTGGAAACCATTTCTTGGTTAAAAACTCGTACGTGTTAGCCTTCGGTATTATTGAAAATGGTCATTCATGGCTATTTTCGGCAAAATGGGGGTTGTGTGGCCATTGATCGTCGACCAGAGGCTCATACACCTCACCCCACATATGTTTCCTTGTCGTAGATCACATTCTTGGATTTCTGGTGGAGACCATTTCTTGGTCAAAAATCCGTAGGTGTTAGCCTTCGATATTATTGAAAATGGTCATTCATGGTTATTTTCGGCAAAATGGGGGTTGTGTGGCCATTGATCGTCGACCAGAGGCTCATACACCTCACCCCACATATGTTTCCTTGTCGTAGATCACATTCTTGGATTTCTGGTGGAGACCATTTCTTGGTCAAAAATCCGTAGGTGTTAGCCTTCGATATTATTGAAAATGGTAGTTCATGGCTATTTTCGACAAAAATGGAGGTTGTGTGGCCATTGATCATCGACCAGAGGCTCATACACCTCACCCCACATATGTTTCCTTGCCATAGATCACATTCTTGGATTTCTGGTGGAGACCATTTCTTGGTCAAAAATCCGTAGGTGTTAGCCTTCGGTATTATTGAAAATGGTCGTTCATGGCTATTTTCGACAAAAATGGGGGTTGTGTGGCCATTGATCATCGACCAGACGCTCATACACCTCACCCCACATATGTTTCCTTGCCATAGATCACATTCTTGGATTTCTGGTGGAGACCATTTTTTGGTCTAAAATCCGTAGGTGTTAGCCTCTAGTATTATTGAAAATGTTCGCTCATGGCTATTTTCAAGGTCGCTCATGGCTATTTTCATAAAAATGGGGGTTGTGTGGCCATTTATCATCGACTAGAGGCTCATAAACCTCACCCCACATATGTTTCCTTGCCATAGATTAAATTCTTGGATTTCTGGTGGAAACCATTTCTTGGTTAAAAACTCGTACGTGTTAGCCTTCGGTATTATTGAAAATGGTCATTCATGGCTATTTTCGGCAAAATGGGGGTTGTGTGGCCATTGATCGTCGACCAGAGGCTCATACACCTCACCCCACATATGTTTCCTTGTCGTAGATCACATTCTTGGATTTCTGGTGGAGACCATTTCTTGGTCAAAAATCCGTAGGTGTTAGCCTTCGATATTATTGAAAATGGTCATTCATGGCTATTTTCGGCAAAATGGGGTTTGTGTGGCCATTGATCGTCGACCAGAGGCTCATACACCTCACCCCACATATGTTTCCTTGTCATAGATCACATTCTTGGATTTCTGGTGGAGACCATTTCTTGGTCAAAAATCCGTAGGTGTTAGCCTTCGATATTATTGAAAATGGTCGTTCATGGCTATTTTCGACAAAAATGGGGGTTGTGTGGCCATTGATCATCGACCAGAGGCTCATACACCTCACCCCACATATGTTTCCTGGCCATAGATCACATTCTTGGATTTCTGGTGGAGATCATTTCTTGGTCAAAAATCCGTAGGTGTTAGCCTTCGGTATTATTGAAAATGGTCGTTCATGGCTATTTTCGACAAAAATGGGGGTTGTGTGGCCATTGATCATCGACCAGACGCTCATACACCTCACCCCACATATGTTTCCTTGCCATAGATCAGATTCTTGGATTTCTGGTGGAGACCATTTCTTGGTCTAAAATCCGTAGGTGTTAGCCTCTAGTATTATTGAAAATGGTCGCTCATGGCTATTTTCAAGGTCGCTCATGGCTATTTTCATAAAAAATGGGGGTTGTGTGGCCATTGATCGTCGACCAGAGGCTCATACACCTCACCCCAGATATGTTTCCTTGCCATAGATCACATTCTTGGATTTCTGGTGGAGACCATTTCTTGGTCAAAAATCCGTAGGTGTTAGCCTTCGGTATTATTGAAAATGGTCGTTCATGGCTATTTTCGACAAAAATGGGGGTTGTGTGGCCATTGATCATCGACCAGACGCTCATACACCACACCCCACATATGTTTTCTTGCCATAGATCACATTCTTGGATTTCTGGTGGAGACCATTTCTTGGTCTAAAATCCGTAGGTGTTAGCCTCTAGTATTATTGAAAATGGTCGCTCATGGCTATTTTCATAAAAAATGGGGGTTGTGTGGCCATTTATCATCGACTAGAGGCTCATAAACCTCACCCCACATATGTTTCCTTGCCATAGATTACATTCTTGGATTTCTGGTGGAAACCATTTCTTGGTTAAAAACTCGTATGTGTTAGCCTTCGGTATTATTGAAAATGGTCATTCATGGCTATTTTTGGCAAAATGGGGGTTGTGTGGCCATTGATCATCGACCAGAGGCTCGTACACCTCACCCCACATATGTTTCCTTGCCATAGATCACATTCTTGGATTTCTGGTGGAGACCATTTCTTGGTCAAAAATCCGTACGTGTTAGCCTTTGGTATTTTTGAAAATGATCATTCATGGCTATTTTCGACAAAAATGGGGGTTGTGTGGCCATTGATCATCGACTAGAGGCTCATACACCTCACCCCACATATGTTTCCTTGCCATAGATCACATTCTTGGATTTCTGGTGGAGACCATTTCTTGGTCAAAAATCCGTAGGTGTTAGCCTTCGGTATTATTGAAAATGGTCATTCATGGCTATTTTCAACAAAAATGGGGGTTGTGTGGCCATTGATCATCGACCAGACGCTCATACACCTCACCCCACATATGTTTCATTGCCATAGATCACATTCTTGGATTTCTGGTGGAGACCATTTCTTGGTCTAAAATCCATAGGTGTTAGCCTCTAGTATTATTGAAAATGGTCGCTCATGGCTATTTTCAAGGTCGCTCATGGCTATTTTCATAAAAAATGGAGCTTGTGCGGCCATTTATCATCGACTAGAGGCTCATAAACCTCACCCCACATATGTTTCCTTGCCATAGATTACATTCTTGGATTTCTGGTGGAGACCATTTCTTGGTTAAAAACTCGTACGTGTTAGCCTTCGGTATTATTGAAAATGGTCATTCATGGCTATTTTCGGCAAAATGGGGGTTGTGTGGCCATTGATCGTCGACCAGAGGCTCATACACCTCACCCCACATATGTTTCCTTGCCATAGATCATATTCTTGGATTTCTGGTGGAGACCATTTCTTGGTCAAAAATCCGTAGGTGTTAGCCTTCGGTATTATTGTAAATGGTCATTCATGGCTATTTTCGACAAAAATGGGGGTTGTGTGGCCATTGATCATCGACCAGAGGCTCATACACCTCACTACACATATGTTTCCTTGCCATATATCACATTCTTGGATTTATGGGGGAGACCATTTCTTGGTCAAAAATCCGTAGGTGTTAGCCTTCAATGTCATTGAAAATGGTCGTTCATGGCTATTTTCGACAAAAATTAGGGTTGTGTGGCCATTGATCGTCGACCAGAGGCTCATACACCTCACCCCACATATGTTTCCTTGCCATAGATCACATTCTTGGATTTCTGGTGGAGACCATTTCTTGGTCAAAAATCCGTAGGTGTTAGCCTTCGGTATTATTGAAAATGGTCGTTCATGGCTATTTTCGACAAAAATGGGGGTTGTGTGGCCATTGATCATCGACCAGACGCTCATACACCTCACCCCACATATGTTTCCTTGCTATAGATCACATTCTTGGATTTCTGGTGGAGACCATTTCTTGGTTAAAAACTCGTACGTGTTAGCCTTCGGTATTATTGAAAATGGTCATTCATGGCTATTTTCGGCAAAATGGGGGTTGTGTGGCCATTGATCATCGACCAGAGGCTCGTACACCTCACCCCACATATGTTTCCTTGCCATAGATCACATTCTTGGATTTCTGGTGGAGACCATTTCTTGGTTAAAAATCCGTACGTGTTAGCCTTTGGTATTTTTGAAAATGGTCATTCATGGCTATTTTCGACAAAAATGGGGATTGTGTGGCCATTGATCATCGACCAGAGGCTCATATACCTCACCCCACATATGTTTCCTTGCCATAGATCACATTCTTGGATTTATGGTGGAGACCATTTCTTGGTCAAAAATCCGTAGGTGTTAGCCTTCAGTGTCATTGAAAATGGTCGTTCATGGCTATTTTCGACAAAAATTAGGGTTGTGTGGTCATTGATCGTCGACCAGAGGCTCATACACCTCACCCCACATATGTTTCCTTGCCATAGATCGCATTCTTGGATTTCTGGTGGAGACCATTTCTTGGTAAAAAATCCGTAGGTGTTAGCCTTCGGTATTATTGAAAATGGTCGTTCATGGCTATTTTCGACAAAAATGGGGGTTGTGTGGCCATTGATCATCGACCAGACGCTCATACACCTCACCCCACATATGTTTCCTTGCCATATATCACATTCTTGGATTTCTGGTGGAGACCATTTCTTGGTCTAAAATCCGTAGGTGTTAGCCTCTAGTATTATTGAAAATGGTCGCTCATGGCTATTTTCAAGGTCGCTCATGGCTATTTTCATAAAAAATGGGGGTTGTGTGGCCATTTATCATCGACTAGAGGCTCATAAACCTCACCCCACATATGTTTCATTGCCATAGATTACATTCTTGGATTTCTGGTGGAAACCATTTCTTGGTTAAAAACTCGTACGTGTTAGCCTTCGGTATTATTGAAAATGGTCATTCATGGCTATTTTCAGCAAAATGGGGGTTGTGTGGCCATTGATCGTCGACCAGAGGCTCATACACCTCACCCCACATATGTTTCCTTGTCGTAGATCACATTCTTGGATTTCTGGTGGAGACCATTTCTTGGTTAAAAATCCGTAGGTGTTAGCCTTCGATATTATTGAAAATGGTCATTCATGGCTATTTTCGGCAAAATGGGGGTTGTGTGGCCATTGATCGTCGACCAGAGGCTCATACACCTCACCCCACATATGTTTCCTTGTCGTAGATCACATTCTTGGATTTCTGGTGGAGACCATTTCTTGGTCAAAAATCAGTAGGTGTTAGCCTTCGATATTATTGAAAATGGTCGTTCATGGCTATTTTCGACAAAAATTAGGGTTGTGTGGCCATTGATCGTCGACCAGAGGCTCATACACCTCACCCCACATATGTTTCCTTGCCATAGATCGCATTCTTGGATTTCTGGTGGAGACCATTTCTTGGTAAAAAATCCGTAGGTGTTAGCCTTCGGTATTATTGAAAATGGTCGTTCATGGCTATTTTCGACAAAAATGGGGGTTGTGTGGCCATTGATCATCGACCAGACGCTCATACACCTCACCCCACATATGTTTCCTTGCCATAGATCACATTCTTGGATTTCTGGTGGAGACCATTTCTTGGTCTAAAATCCGTAGGTGTTAGCCTCTAGTATTATTGAAAATGGTCGCTCATGGCTATTTTCAAGGTCGCTCATGGCTATTTTCATAAAAAATGGGGGTTGTGTGGCCATTTATCATCGACTAGAGGCTCATAAACCTCACCCCACATATGTTTCATTGCCATAGATTACATTCTTGGATTTCTAGTGGAAACCATTTCTTGGTTAAAAACTCGTACGTGTTAGCCTTCGGTATTATTGAAAATGGTCATTCATGGCTATTTTCGGCAAAATGGGGGTTGTGTGGCCATTGATCGTCGACCAGAGGCTCATACACCTCACCCCACATATGTTTCCTTGTCGTAGATCACATTCTTGGATTTCTGGTGGAGACCATTTCTTGGTCAAAAATCCGTAGGTGTTAGCCTTCGATATTATTGAAAATGGTCATTCATGGCTATTTTCGGCAAAATGGGGGTTGTGTGGCCATTGATCGTCGACCAGAGGCTCATACACCTCACCCCACATATGTTTCCTTGTCGTAGATCACATTCTTGGATTTCTGGTGGAGACCATTTCTTGGTCAAAAATCCGTAGGTGTTAGCC
The DNA here is from genome assembly GCF_902167145.1 of Zea mays. Taxonomy (NCBI): domain Eukaryota; kingdom Viridiplantae; phylum Streptophyta; class Magnoliopsida; order Poales; family Poaceae; genus Zea; species Zea mays. The sequence goes on from NW_023367376.1 coordinate 18,927, forward strand.
TTCGATATTATTGAAAATGGTCGTTCATGGCTATTTTCGACAAAAATGGGGGTTGTGTGGCCATTGATCATCGACCAGAGGCTCATACACCTCACCCCACATATGTTTCCTTGCCATAGATCACATTCTTGGATTTCTGGTGGAGACCATTTCTTGGTCAAAAATCCGTAGGTGTTAGCCTTCGGTATTATTGAAAATGGTCGTTCATGGCTATTTTCGACAAAAATGGGGGTTGTGTGGCCATTGATCATCGACCAGACGCTCATACACCTCACCCCACATATGTTTCCTTGCCATAGATCACATTCTTGGATTTCTGGTGGAGACCATTTCTTGGTCTAAAATCCGTAGGTGTTAGCCTCTAGTATTATTGAAAATGGTCGCTCATGGCTATTTTCAAGGTCGCTCATGGCTATTTTCATAAAAAATGGGGGTTGTGTGGCCATTGATCGTCGACCAGAGGCTCATACACCTCACCCCACATATGTTTCCTTGCCATAGATCACATTCTTGGATTTCTGGTGGAGACCATTTCTTGGTCAAAATTCCGTAGGTGTTAGCCTTCGGTATTATTGAAAATGGTCGTTCATGGCTATTTTCGACAAAAATGGGGGTTGTGTGGCCATTGATCATCGACCAGACGCTCATACACCTCACCCCACATATGTTTCCTTGCCATAGATCACATTCTTGGATTTCTGGTGGAGACCATTTCTTGGTCTAAAATCCGTAGGTGTTAGCCTCTAGTATTATTGAAAATGGTCGCTCATGGCTATTTTCAAGGTCGCTCATGGCTATTTTCATAAAAAATGGAGCTTGTGTGGCCATTTATCATCGACTAGAGGCTCATAAACCTCACCCCACATATGTTTCCTTGCCATAGATTACATTCTTGGATTTCTGGTGGAGACCATTTCTTGGTTAAAAACTCGTACGTGTTAGCCTTCGGTATTATTGAAAATGGTCATTCATGGCTATTTTCGGCAAAATGGGGGTTGTGTGGCCATTGATCGTCGACCAGAGGCTCATACACCTCACCCCACATATGTTTCCTTGCCATAGATCATATTCTTGGATTTCTGGTGGAGACCATTTCTTGGTCAAAAATCCGTAGGTGTTAGCCTTCGGTATTATTGTAAATGGTCATTCATGGCTATTTTCGACAAAAATGGGGGTTGTGTGGCCATTGATCATCGACCAGAGGCTCATACACCTCACTACACATATGTTTCCTTGCCATATATCACATTCTTGGATTTATGGGGGAGACCATTTCTTGGTCAAAAATCCGTAGGTGTTAGCCTTCAATGTCATTGAAAATGGTCGTTCATGGCTATTTTCGACAAAAATTAGGGTTGTGTGGCCATTGATCATCGACCAGAGGCTCATACACCTCACCCCACATATGTTTCCTTGCCATAGATCACATTCTTGAATTTCTGGTGGAGACCATTTCTTGGTCAAAAATCCGTAGGTGTTAGCCTTCGGTATTATTGAAAATGGTCGTTCATGGCTATTTTCGACAAAAATGGGGGTTGTGTGGCCATTGATCATCGACCAGACGCTCATACACCTCACCCCACATATGTTTCCTTGCCATAGATCACATTCTTGGATTTCTGGTGGAGACCATTTCTTGGTTAAAAACTCGTACGTGTTAGCCTTCGGTATTATTGAAAATGGTCATTCATGGCTATTTTCGGCAAAATGGGGGTTGTGTGGCCATTGATCATCGACCAGAGGCTCGTACACCTCACCCCACATATGTTTCCTTGCCATAGATCACATTCTTGGATTTCTCGTGGAGACCATTTCTTGGTTAAAAATCCGTACGAGTTAGCCTTTGGTATTTTTGAAAATGGTCATTCATGGCTATTTTCGACAAAAATGGGGGTTGTGTGGCCATTGATCATCGACTAGAGGCTCATACACCTCACCCCACATATGTTTCCTTGCCATAGATCACATTCTTGGATTTCTGGTGGAGACCATTTCTTGGTAAAAAATCCGTAGGTGTTAGCCTTCGGTATTATTGAAAATGGTCGTTCATGGCTATTTTCGACAAAAATGGGGGTTGTGTGGCCATTGATCATCGACCAGACGCTCATACACCTCACCCCACATATGTTTCCTTGCCATAGATCACATTCTTGGATTTCTGGTGGAGACCATTTCTTGGTCTAAAATCCGTAGGTGTTAGCCTCTAGTATTATTGAAAATGGTCGCTCATGGCTATTTTCAAGGTCGCTCATGGCTATTTTCATAAAAAATGGGGGTTGTGTGGCCATTTATCATCGACTAGAGGCTCATAAACCTCACCCCACATATGTTTCATTGCCATAGATTACATTCTTGGATTTCTGGTGGAAACCATTTCTTGGTTAAAAACTCGTACGTGTTAGCCTTCGGTATTATTGAAAATGGTCATTCATGGCTATTTTCGGCAAAATGGGGGTTGTGTGGCCATTGATCGTCGACTAGAGGCTCATACACCTCACCCCACATATGTTTCCTTGTCGTAGATCACATTCTTGGATTTCTGGTGGAGACCATTTCTTGGTCAAAAATCCGTAGGTGTTAGCCTTCGATATTATTGAAAATGGTCATTCATGGCTATTTTCGGCAAAATGGGGGTTGTGTGGCCATTGATCGTCGACCAGAGGCTCATACACCTCACCCCACATATGTTTCCTTGTCGTAGATCACATTCTTGGATTTCTGGTGGAGACCATTTCTTGGTCAAAAATCAGTAGGTGTTAGCCTTCGATATTATTGAAAATGGTCGTTCATGGCTATTTTCGACAAAAATGGAGGTTGTGTGGCCATTGATCATCGACCAGAGGCTCATACACCTCACCCCACATATGTTTCCTTGCCATAGATCACATTCTTGGATTTCTGGTGGAGACCATTTCTTGGTCAAAAATCCGTAGGTGTTAGCCTTCGGTATTATTGAAAATGGTCGTTCATGGCTATTTTCGACAAAAATGGGGGTTGTGTGGCCATTGATCATCGACCAGACGCTCATACACCTCACCCCACATATGTTTCCTTGCCATAGATCACATTCTTGGATTTCTGGTGGAGACCATTTCTTGGTCTAAAATCCGTAGGTGTTAGCCTCTAGTATTATTGAAAATGGTCGCTCATGGCTATTTTCAAGGTCGCTCATGGCTATTTTCATAAAAAATGGGGGTTGTGTGGCCATTTATCATCGACTAGAGGCTCATAAACCTCACCCCACATATGTTTCCTTGCCATAGATTACATTCTTGGATTTCTGGTGGAAACCATTTCTTGGTTAAAAACTCGTACATGTTAGCCTTCGGTATTATTGAAAATGGTCATTCATGGCTATTTTCGGCAAAATGGGGGTTGTGTGGCCATTGATCGTCGACCAGAGGCTCATACACCTCACCCCACATATGTTTCCTTGTCGTAGATCACATTCTTGGATTTCTGGTGGAGACCATTTCTTGGTCAAAAATCCGTAGGTGTTAGCCTTCGATATTATTGAAAATGGTCATTCATGGCTATTTTCGGCAAAATGGGGGTTGTGTGGCCATTGATCGTCGACCAGAGGCTCATACACCTCACCCCACATATGTTTCCTTGTCGTAGATCACATTCTTGGATTTCTGGTGGAGACCATTTCTTGGTCAAAAATCCGTAGGTGTTAGCCTTCGATATTATTGAAAATGGTCGTTCATGGCTATTTTCGACAAAAATGGGGGTTGTGTGGCCATTGATCATCGACCAGAGGCTCATACACCTCACCCCACATATGTTTCCTTGCCATAGATCACATTCTTGGATTTCTGGTGGAGACCATTTCTTGGTCAAAAATCCGTAGGTGTTAGCCTTCGGTATTATTGAAAATGGTCGTTCATGGCTATTTTCGACAAAAATGGGGGTTGTGTGGCCATTGATCATCGACCAGACGCTCATACACCTCACCCCACATATGTTTCCTTGCCATAGATCACATTCTTGGATTTCTGGTGGAGACCATTTCTTGGTCTAAAATCCGTAGGTGTTAGCCTCTAGTATTATTGAAAATGGTCGCTCATGGCTATTTTCAAGGTCGCTCATGGCTATTTTCATAAAAAATGGGGGTTGTGTGGCCATTGATCAGTCGACCAGAGGCTCATACACCTCACCCCACATATGTTTCCTTGCCATAGATCACATTCTTGGATTTCTGGTGGAGACCATTTCTTGGTCAAAATTCCGTAGGTGTTAGCCTTCGGTATTATTGAAAATGGTCGTTCATGGCTATTTTCGACAAAAATGGGGGTTGTGTGGCCATTGATCATCGACCAGACGCTCATACACCTCACCCCACATATGTTTCCTTGCCATAGATCACATTCTTGGATTTCTGGTGGAGACCATTTATTGGTCTAAAAACCGTAGGTGTTAGCCTCTAGTATTATTGAAAATGGTCGCTCATGGCTATTTTCAAGGTCGCTCATGGCTATTTTCATAAAAAATGGGGGTTGTGTGGCCATTTATCATCGACTAGAGGCTCATAAACCTCACCCCACATATGTTTCCTTGCCATAGATTACATTCTTGGATTTCTAGTGGAAACCATTTCTTGGTTAAAAACTCGTACGTGTTAGCCTTCGGTATTATTGAAAATGGTCATTCATGGCTATTTTCGGCAAAATGGGGGTTGTGTGGCCATTGATCGTCGACCAGAGGCTCATACACCTCACCCCACATATGTTTCCTTGTCGTAGATCACATTCTTGGATTTCTGGTGGAGACCATTTCTTGGTCAAAAATCCATAGGTGTTAGCCTTCGATATTATTGAAAATGGTCGTTCATGGCTATTTTCGACAAAAATGGGGGTTGTGTGGCCATTGATTATCGACCAGAGGCGTATACACCTCACCCCACATATGTTTCCTTGCCATAGATCACATTCTTGGATTTCTGGTGGAGACCATTTCTTGGTCAAAAATCCGTAGGTGTTAGCCTTCGGTATTATTGTAAATGGTCATTCATGGCTATTTTCGACAAAAATGGGGGTTGTGTGGCCATTGATCATCGACCAGAGGCTCATACACCTCAGCCCACATATGTTTCCTTGCCATAGATCACATTCTTGGATTTCTGGTGGAGACCATTTCTTGGTCAAAAATCCGTAGGTCTTAGCCTCTAATATTATTGAAAATGGTCGCTCATGGCTATTTTCAAGGTCGCTCATGGCTATTTTCATAAAAAATGGGGGTTGTGTGGCCATTTATCATCGACTAGAGGCTCATAAACCTCACCCCACATATGTTTCCTTGCCATAGATTACATTCTTGGATTTCTGGTGGAAACCATTTCTTGGTTAAAAACTCGTACGTGTTAGCCTTCGGTATTATTGAAAATGGTCATTCATGGCTATTTTCGGCAAAATGGGGGTTGTGTGGCCATTGATCGTCGACCAGAGGCTCATACACCTCACCCCACATATGTTTCCTTGTCGTAGATCACATTCTTGGATTTCTGGTGGAGACCATTTCTTGGTCAAAAATCCGTAGGTGTTAGCCTTCGATATTATTGAAAATGGTCGTTCATGGCTATTTTCGACAAAAATGGGGGTTGTGTGGCAATTGATCATCGACCAGAGGCTCATACACCTCACCCCACATATGTTTCCTTGCCATAGATCACATTCTTGGATTTCTGGTGGAGACCATTTCTTGGTCAAAAATCCGTAGGTGTTAGCCTTCGGTATTATTGTAAATGGTCATTCATGGCTATTTTCGACAAAAATGGGGGTTGTGTGGCCATTGATCATCGACTAGAGGCTCATACACCTCACCCCACATATGTTTCCTTGCCATAGATCACATTCTTAGATTTCTGGTGGAGACCATTTCTTGGTCTAAAAATCCGTAGGTCTTAGCCTCTAATATTATTGAAAATGGTCGCTCATGGCTATTTTCAAGGTCGCTCATGGCTATTTTCATAAAAAATGGGGGTTGTGTGGCCATTTATCATCGACTAGAGGCTCATAAACCTCACCCCACATATGTTTCCTTGCCATAGATTACATTCTTGGATTTCTGGTGGAAACCATTTCTTGGTTAAAAACTCAGTACGTGTTAGCCTTCGGTATTATTGAAAATGGTCATTCATGGCTATTTTCGGCAAAATGGGGGTTGTGTGGCCATTGATCGTCGACCAGAGGCTCATACACCTCACCCCACATATGTTTCCTTGTCGTAGATCACATTCTTGGATTTCTGGTGGAGACCATTTCTTGGTCAAAAATCCGTAGGTGTTAGCCTTCGATATTATTGAAAATGGTCGTTCATGGCTATTTTCGACAAAAATGGGGGTTGTGTGGCAATTGATCATCGACCAGAGGCTCATACACCTCACCCCACATATGTTTCCTTGCCATAGATCACATTCTTGGATTTCTGGTGGAGACCATTTCTTGGTCAAAAATCCGTAGGTGTTAGCCTTCGGTATTATTGTAAATGGTCATTCATGGCTATTTTCGACAAAAATGGGGGTTGTGTGGCCATTGATCATCGACCAGAGGCTCATACACCTCACCCCACATATGTTTCCTTGCCATAGATCACATTCTTGGATTTCTGGTGGAGACCATTTCTTGGTCAAAAATCCGTAGGTCTTAGCCTCTAATATTATTGAAAATGGTCGCTCATGGCTATTTCCATAAAAAAATGGGGGTTGTGTGGCCATTTATCATCGACTAGAGGCTCATAAATCTCACCCCACATATGTTTCCTTGCCATAGATCACATTCTTGTATTTTTGGTGGAGACCATTTCTTGGTCAAAAACTCGTACGTGTTAGCCTTCGGTATTATTGAAAATGGTCGTTCATGGCTATTTTCGGCAAAATGGGGGTTCTGTGGCCATTGATCATCGACCAGAGGCTCGTACACCTCACCCCACATATGTTTCCTTGCCATAGATCACATTCTTGGATTTCTGGTGGAGACCATTTCTTGGGCAAAAATCCGAATGTGTTAGCCTTTGGTATTTTTGAAAATGGTCATTCATGGCTATTTTCGACAAAAATGGGGGTTGTGTGGCCATTGATCTTCAACCAGAGGCTCATACACCTCACTACACATATGTTTCCTTGCCATAGATCACATTCTTGGATTTATGGTGGAGACCATTTCTTGGTCAAAAATCCGTAGGTGTTAGCCTTCAGTGTCATTGAAAATGGTCGTTCATGGCTATTTTCGACAAAAATTAGGGTTGTGTGGCCATTGATCGTCGACCAGAGGCTCATACACCTCACCCCACATATGTTTCCTTGCCATAGATCACATTCTTGGATTTCTGGTGGAGACCATTTCTTGGTCAAAAATCCGTAGGTGTTAGCCTTAGGTATTATTGAAAATGGTCGTTCATGGCTATTTTCGACAAAAATGGGGGTTGTGTGGCCATTGATCATCGACCAGACGCTCATACACCTCACCCCACATATGTTTCCTTGCCATAGATCACATTCTTGGATTTCTGGTGGAGACCATTTCTTGGTCTAAAATCCGTAGGTGTTAGCCTCTAGTATTATTGAAAATGGTCGCTCATGGCTATTTTCAAGGTCGCTCATGGCTATTTTCATAAAAAATGGGGGTTGTGTGGCCATTTATCATCGACTAGAGGCTCATAAACCTCACCCCACATATGTTTCATTGCCATAGATCACATTCTTGGATTTCTGGTGGAGACCATTTCTTGGTTAAAAACTTGTACGTGTTAGCCTTCGGTATTATTGAAAATGGTCGTTCATGGCTATTTTCGGCAAAATGGGGGTTGTGTGGCCATTGATCATCGACCAGAGGCTCGTACACCTCACCCCACATATGTTTCCTTGCCATAGATCACATTCTTGGATTTCTGGTGGAGACCATTTCTTGGTCAAAAATCCGTACGTGTTAGCCTTTGGTATTTTTGAAAATGGTCATTCATGGCTATTTTCGACAAAAATGGGGGTTGTGTGGCCATTGATCTTCGACCAGAGGATCATACACCTCACTACACATATGTTTCCTTGCCATAGATCACATTCTTGGATTTATGGTGGAGACCATTTCTTGGTCAAAAATCCGTAGGTGTTAGCCTTCAGTGTCATTGAAAATGGTCGTTCATGGCTATTTTTGACAAAAATTAGGGTTGTGTGGCCATTGATCGTCGACCAGAGGCTCATACACCTCACCCCACATATGTTTCTTTGCCATAAATCACATTCTTGGATTATTGGTGGAGACCATTTCTTGGTCAAAAATCCGTAGGTGTTAGCCTTCGGTATTATTGAAAATGGTCGTTCATGGCTATTTTCGACAAAAATGGGGGTTGTGTGTCCATTGATCATCGACCAGACGCTCATACACCTCACCCCACATATGTTTCCTTGCCATAGATCACATTCTTGGATTTCTGGTGGAGACCATTTCTTGGTCTAAAATCCGTAGGTGTTAGCCTCTAGTATTATTGAAAATGGTCGCTCATGGCTATTTTCAAGGTAGCTCATGGCTATTTTCATAAAAAATGGGGGTTGTGTGGCCATTTATCATCGACTAGAGGCTCATAAACCTCACCCCACATATGTTTTGTTGGGGTTGTGCTTCGGTGCGCCGAAGGTCTCACACGAAGAAACAGCTTCGGCTGAAGTCGTCTCCAAGAGATGGCCGAAGGTCCTTTTTCATTGAGCTTCGGCGTTTTAAACCGACTTAGAGATAGAATGACCTTTTTATACATATAGGTCTGAGTCAATGCTGTAAACTTTCGCAAGGGACATAATTGTAATTTGTCACAGGCTGCGACCTGTGCCTATAAATAGATGAACAGTACCTCTGTACTGTTCACGTGAACCTGTCATTTGCTTTCACATCACGCTTGTACTTTTGCCTTCTGCAGGACCGAAGGTACATTTGTAATTCAAAGCCATTTATATTCATTAATACAAGTAGAGATAATTCTATGACAATATTTAAATTTTTATTTCATATTCTATGATTTATGCAAACGCTTCATTCTTCGTTGTTATGCTTACGAAGGTATGTCCTTCGTAACCTTCGTCCGAGATGCTTTATATCCCGAAGGGATATATTGTTATGAAGGACGAAGGACCTTAACACTTAACATTTCTTGTGTTGCCTTGTTCTTAATTCTTAGCATTTGAGAACAAGTCCCCAACATTGGCGCCCACCTCCGGTCAACTCACTTCCACCTTTCTGAGCTGATGGCTTCGTTCAACACTCAAGCTGGAGCTGCTTCGGCTTCGAAGCTGGTGCTCCCGATAACAGGCGGTTCTTGCTCAGAGCCAGCTAACAAAAAGCAGAAGAAGGAGGCTCAGAGAAGGGTGCAGCATGTTGGAGTGCAGGGACCCTTCATTAAGTCAAAATGGTCTCACATTCCAATTACCTTCTCTCAGGAAGATCTTCAGCTCAAGGACTATCCTCACAATGATGCTATGGTCATTTCTTGTGTGATCAAAGGGTTTCTGGTTCACAATGTCCTAGTTGACACAGGCAGTGCAGCTGACATCATATTTGCCAAAGCCTTCAGACAGATGCAAGAGCCTGAAGACAAGATTCATGATGCTACGCACCCTCTTTGTGGCTTCGGAGGGCGGCAGATTGTGGCACTCGGGAAGATTACCATGCCGGTAACCTTCGGATTTGTTAATAACACAAGGACTGAGCAAATTGTGTTTGATATTGTTGACATGGAATACCCCTACAACGCCATCATTGGTCGTGGTACTCTAAATGCTTTTGAAGCAATTCTTCACCCAGCTTATCTCTGCATGAAGATACCTTCGGACCAAGGGCCTATTGCTATTCATGGGAGTCAGGAAGCTGCCAGAAGGGCCGAAGGAAGCTGGACTGATTCCAAGGCAATCCATAATATAGATGGAGTTGAAGCTTGTGAACAGTATAAGTTCAGGAGGGAAAAAGCAGCTTCGGCTGATCAGCCGAAGCCCATGCTGCTGTGTGAAGATATAGCAGAGCAGAAGGTGCTATTGGGCTCGCAATTATCTGAAGATCAAGAGAAAACCTTGATAAGGTTTTTATTCAACAATAAAGATGTTTTTGCATGGTCAGCCAATGATCTTTGTGGAGTGAATCGGGATGTTATTGAACATTCGCTCAATGTTGACCCATCCTTCAGACCCCGCAAGCAGAGGCTTCGGAAAATGTCTGATGACAAGGCCGAAGGGGCTCGCAACGAAGTAAAAAGACTCCTAAGTGCAGGAGTTATCAGAGAAGTGAAGTATCCAGAATGGCTAGCTAACACTGTTATGGTGAAGAAGGCCAATGGAAAGTGGAGAATGTGTATTGATTTCACAGATCTCAACAAGGCTTGTCCGAAGGATGAGTTCCCGCTGCCACGGATAGACTCTTTAGTTGATGCAGCAGCTTCTTCGGAACTCATGAGTCTCCTGGATTGTTACTCAGGCTATCATCAAATCTGGATGAAAAAGGAGGATGAGCCGAAGACTAGTTTCATAACCCCAAGTGGTACATATTGCTATCTTCGGATGCCTGAGGGGCTTAAGAATGCAGGAGGGAGTTTCAGCAGGATGACTGCGAAGGTTCTCCAATCTCAGATAGGCAGAAATGTGTTGACCTATGTTGATGACATTATTGTAAAAAGCACGAAGCAAGAAGACCATATTGCTGATCTGCAGGAGACCTTCGCCAGCTTCAGACAAGCTGGTCTGAAGCTGAATCCAGAAAAATGTGTCTTCGGAGTGAAGAAGGGTAAGTTCCTTGGATGCTTGGTTTCAACAAAGGGAATTGAAGCTAACCCAAATAAAATCGAAGCTATACTTCGAATGGAGCCACCAACCACAAGAAAGGGGGCCCAAAGATTGACAGGAAGACTGGCTTCTCTTAACAGATTTATATCCAGATCAGCGGAAAGAAATCTACCCTTCTTCGAGGTGCTAAAATCAGCTGAAGTCTTTCAATGGGGCCCAGCTCAACAAAAAGCTTTCGAAGAACTGAAGCAATACCTGATAGATCTAACAACATTAACTCCACCAGTGCCAGGGGCTCCTCTGTTGTTGTATGTGGCAGCTTCGCACTCAGCAGTAAGTGCGGCACTTGTGCAGGAGAAGTTTGATGGACAAATCAAGAAGCAGGTCCCAGTATATTTTGTATCTGAAGTCCTTAGTGTCTCAAAGAAAAATTATACAGAACTGGAGAAGGTGTTGTATGCCGTTCTAATGGCATCCAGGAAGCTTCGGCATTATTTTCAGGCATATAATATTATTGTTCCTTCTTCGCAGCCGTTGAAAGATATCATGAGAAATAAAGAAGCTACTGGCTGAATTGGAAAATGGGCTGCGGAGCTTAATGAATTTTACATTGATTATGTGCACAGATCCTCGATCCAATCTCAAGCTTTGGCAGATTTTATTGCCGACTGGACGCCAGGGGCTCAGGGTGAAGAAGCGAATAAAGATGCCGAAGCATGGACAGTGTTTTGTGATGGCTCCTGGGGAACCTTCGGAGCAGGAGCAGCTGCTGTTTTGGTTTCACCGTCCAAGGTTAAAACTTGCTACGCAGCAAGACTGGATTTCAGCTGCACAAATAATATTGCTGAGTACGAAGCCTTGCTCCTGGGTCTTCGGAAACTAAAGGCAATGGGGATCAGGAGGGCGATCCTTAAAACTGATTCTCAGATTGTTTCGGGTCATATTGACAAAAGTTGCAAGGCTAAAGACCCGAAGCTTGAAAAATACCTAGACACAGTCCGAAGGATCGAAGCTTCCTTCGAAGGATTCTCTGTTAAGAATATCCCTCGAGGGCAAAATGAACATGCTGATTTGTTAGCCAGGTCTGCAGCACAGGGGCTGCCGCTACCTTCGGATGTATTCTTTGAAACAATAAAGGCACCTTCAGTGGAGTTACTTGAAAGAGCAGTTCTTACTATTTCTCCTGTGTACAGTGAAGATTGGAGAACTGAAATAATTTCTTACCTTCAGGGCAACTTCCTATCAGATGACGAAGCTTATAATAAAAGAATAGAGGCAAGAGCTCGTCCATATATTATTATAGAAGGGGAGTTATACAAGCATGGAGTTTGTGCCCCGCTGCTCAAGTGCTTGTCTAGAGCCGAAGGTATAGAATTGATGAAGGAGATACATGCAGGCCTTTGTGGATCCCATATCGGATCCAGGCCGTTACTTGGAAAAGTGTTCCGTCAGGGATTTTATTGGCCGAAGGCAGCTTCGGATGCAGCTGAATTAGTTCAAAAGTGCGAAGGTTGTCAGAAATGTGCAAGAGATCAAAAACAACCTTCGTCTTTGACACAGCTAATACAACCCATCTGGCCATTGCAAAGGTGGGGCCTCGATCTGCTGGGCCCATTACCACCGGCTCAGGGCAATCTGAAATATGTTGTAGTTGCTGTGGAATATTTTTCCAAGTGGATTGAGGCGAAGCCATTAGCTACAATAACTTCGGCCACTGTCCAAAAATTTTTCTGGCAGAATATTGTCTGTCGCTTCGGAGTGCCGAAGGCTATAACTGTAGATAACGGAACACAATTTGACTCCGAAGAATTCAGGAATTTTTGTGATCAAATTGGCACGAAGATCCACTTTGCATCAGTCAGGCACCCGGAGTCAAATGGGCTTGTTGAAAGGGCCAACGGCATCATAATGACAGGAATAATGAAGCTAATCTTCAATCAACCAAGGGGAAAGTGGCCAGATCAGCTTACCAAGGTGGTATGGAGCCATAACACAACAACATCAAGATCTACAGGCTTCACCCCATTTAAGTTGTTATTTGGTGACGAAGCAATAACCCCGGAAGAAGCCAAAGCTGGATCAATAAGAGTGGTAGCTTCGGCAGAATCAGGTCCCGAAGATACTTGTCTCGTGGAAAAAGATGCCCTAGAAGGGATCAGGCTTCAGGCCGTGGAGAATATCAATAAGTACCAGGCTGAAACGGTTAAATGGCGAGATAGAAAGGTCCGGCTAAAAAATATTGAGCCAGGACACTTGGTGCTTCGGAGAGTGGCCAATCCGGATACAGTGGGCAAATTGCAACTGAAATGGGAAGGGCCTTTCTTAGTAGCATCTTCGTCAAGGCCTGGTTCGTACAGACTGAAGGACATGGATGGCAATGAGATTCCAAGATCTTGGAATGCGGATGAGCTTCGGCAGTTTTATGTATAACTCGATGTAATTTTGACTTTTCTTTTCTTTTTCATGGCACCCTTTTCCTTTCTAAAGGGGGAGAAAGGTTTTTAATGGGGCCATCACATGTAATTTTTCTTTTTAGTTTTATAAGAGCAAAATCCCCCAAAGATGTACATGTAAAAGCTGAGAGCGCACCATCGAGTGCCGAAACTGAAAAAGAGAAGAAGCTCCAAAGACGTCCCTAAGGGGATGCAGAGCTTACAGCGAAAAGTCAACGCTGATTCCGCCGAAAGTAAAAGGCGAAGAAGCTCCAAAGACGTTCCCAAGGGAATGCAGAGCTTATACCGTCTAAGTAAAAGACGAAGAAGCTCCAAAGACGTCCCTAAGGGGATGCAGAGCTTACAGCGAAAAGTCAACGCTGATATTGCCTAAGTAAGAGGCGAAGAAGCTCCAAAGTCGTTCCTAAGGGAATGCAGAGCTAATGTGTGGTTGTTTCCAAGTAATGGCTGACAATATGGCTTCGGACATATGCTTCGGACATTCATTCGTGCATTACATTACATCATAACATTCGCATGCATAAGCATTCATTCATAGCATTTGTGTTCCCAAGTGGCTGCTTCGGCAAAAAAGCTTCGGAGAAGTGCCTTTTTATGACTTGTTACGCTATGTTGTGTGCAAAAGTGAAAAGTTCCGTTGCTTTGGCACAAAGAAAAGTTTCAGTATAAGGGAGAACTGGATTTTTATGAATCGTTGTATATAAGAGTAGTAGTCTTTTATGTCTTGCTATGTAAAAGCTTCGGCAGAAAGAAGAAGTAGTCTTTTATGTCTTGCTATGTAAAAGCTTCGGCAGAAAGAAGAAGTAGTCTTTTATGTCTTGCTATGTAAAAGCTTCGGCAGAAAGAAGAAGTAGTCTTTTATGTCTTGCTATGTAAAAGCTTCGACAGAAAGAAGAAGTAGTTTTTTATGTTTTGCTATGTGAAGAAAAGCTTTGGCAAAAAGAGGAAGCGACCGTTTAGGCTTCGTTGTGTACGAAAAGAAGGGAAGGTGTTTTTTCGCCTTCGGCTCAAAATACTGATTTCGTCCACATCAAAGCGACTCAATCGAAGGGTAAGGATATATTACAAGGTATGTACAAAGTTCCTTGAGAACAGTTCAATTGTATTTACAAAACTTGTTACAAAAGTATCCTGAGTTTTTTCCTATAGTACATTTCTACTGATCTTCATTAAGCTTCAGCTTCGGCGACAGTTTCGGCGACATAACTTAGGCATCATCTTCACCTTCGACATCCTACATAAATCAAGGAATCATGAGTAAAAATCAAGTGCAAAGAAAAAGGTAAGTACGAAGTATTATCTCTTACTGGTTCAAGATGGCTTCGTGCTTCATCTCCAGCCTTCTCCCGCCCGCCTTTTGTCCATATCATTTTTATAAATCTGTTGGAGATACTTCGGGCAAGGTCAGGCATATCATCCAGGATTGATGGAGATAAGGCGAAGTTGGGCCTGTTAACAACTTTTCCATGTTCACAGCCAGCCTTCATGAAGGCTGCAGCAGTCCCTCGAGAAGCTACCCAGGCACAGAAATCACCATGCCCAGCTATGACTTCGTCGAGCTCGTCAATTTCCCCCTCAATGTGTTCGAAGGTTTGTGGTAGGTCTTCAGCTGAGGGGGTAAATTTTTCGCTGCTAGCTCCAACCGAATGAAAAATCTTTCTTAGTCGCTGAATGCACTTGTTGCTAAATTCTAGGCATTTTTCTTGAAGATTTGTCAGTAGTTTTCTCAAATCCGAATTTTGCTGAGCTTCGGCTTCAAGTTTTGCATTGAGATCTTGTTTTTCTTGTTCGAACTGCTCAGACTGGCGGAGAAGCTTCGTGTTCAGTTCTAATATTTTTGCTTCAGCTTCCGCCAGTAAACCTTCGGCTGCCTGGAGTTCGAAGTTCTTTTTCTCAAAAGCATCTGATTGTTCCTTTATTTTGTTTTCCAAATTTTCAATTATAACTTCATGCTTTTTATCTTCAAGATCCTGCTGCATTTGCAAGGCCTTGCTCAATAGCATACTCTACACAAACACAACCTTCATCAGACATGTTTTTGTTAGGAGCAACAAAAGTTAGGGGACAAGTCATTTACCTTGAAGTTGGAGTAAAACAAACTACCAACGACATGCTGACGTCGGTAGCGGCTGATATCTGCTTCTAGCTTCGGAAATCCAATACTCTTGGACAGAGTACTAATAACTCTGGCCCCTGTTTGGTCCCGAATACACTTTAACTTCTCATCATCAACACCTCCGAAGAGGAGTGCCCCAGGTTTGTATCCGCAGGATTGGGCATACTCTTTAAGCTCTTCTATTTCAGCTTTTGTTAGATGTTCTCCAACTAAGTTTTGAAACGCGAAGGTTTCGTTTTTTGAAGCTTCGTCAGCAATTTCTTTTCCTTTCTTTGACGCTGCGGTCACAGTTTCTCCGACAGCAGTAGCAGCTTCTTCTGCAGTCATGTCTAGCAACATTTGGTCAATATGTTCAATTGTGCTCTCTAAATTAAAATCTTCAGCTGAGGTAACTTCGGCGGCTGCGGCCTCCGAAGGTGCAATTTCAATATCTGCTTCCTCTGCAGCCGCTCGTGTTTTTTGGGCCGAAGCTCTTGGCGGCGTTTTGTCAATTACCTCTGTCACGGTAATGATTCTTTGTTTCTTTGCCTTGATTGTTTTCCTTGATTTCTCGGGCTCCTTGTCCTTCTGAAAAAACTTTGTCAGTTGAGGACCTAGTGGACTTAGCTTCGCAGGTAAGGATTCAGTCATTACCTTCAGAATTTCCCCAACAACAGCAGCAGAAGGCGATGCGGGGGTTTCCTCTGCTTCGGACATTTGTTGCTTCGGAGAAGAAGTTTTCTTTTTCTTTTGAATTTTCTTCTTTATTGGCTCTTTTTCACCTTCATCTAAGGCTTCAGTTGCTCTTTTCCTTTTTTGGCCCTTGGCACCTTTGTTCAGATCTTCGTAGTCTGGATATTCGAAGCCCAGGGCGTCCAATACTCGATTCAGCCTTCGTTTTGGACGGCTGCCGAAGGCTGCAGTCATCAATTGATCTTCTTTCTTGGAATAATTACCAAGTATTTCGTTGCACATCACTTCAATCGTATCTAGCCACTCTTGGCAAGGAGTTTTAAAAAATTTCTTAAATTTGAAGTAGTAAGGCAAGCGTACAAGTTCACCCTTTTTCTTTTTCCCCTCCAGCTTCGGCATTTCCCACTCTTTTACACTAGGGAAAACTTTGAAAGCCAAGAATTCCTGGACCAGGTCCCTTGTACTGATATTTTCTGCAATTATTTTGAATTCATACATTGCTTTTTGAGTTGCACCCTCTGGTAACATGTGGCATTGGGGGCGGGTTTCTCCGAAGGTCAGTTCCAGTGGGCTTTGCACAAGCTTCTCTTTATCATCATCAACCTTAACATAGAACCATTCCGATTTCCACCCTGCTGCCCATTTGCTTCGGTAGCTAATCACAGGACACTTTGTAGTTTTCCGATAAGCAAAATTATAGCAACCAAAGTTGTCATGTAATCCATCCTTTCTAGCCTTTGTCTGATAGTGCAGTTCATGAACTCGGCAAAAGCTGTCCGCAAACGGTTCCACCGCCTGGCTTCGGAGTGCCCAAATATAAACACTAAGCCTAACGATAGCGTTAGGGGTTAGCTGATGAAAATAGATTCCAAAATTATTCAATATCTCTGCAATAATCCCATGAAGGGGGAATCTCAACCCAGCCTTTAAGAAGCTTTTAAAAATAACAATTTCATCTTTCTCCGGCTTTGGGGTAGTCTCTTCTCCTCCGAAGCGTAGTAGCTTCTTTTGATTTTCAGTAAAATAGCCTGACTTTACCATCTTGGACAAGTCAGCCTTCGAAACAGTAGACTTCCCGAAGTCCAAATGGCTGGGTTTGCTTGGTGTGGCAAGGTGATAATCATCTTCGGAGTCTGTTTCCTCAGCTTCTTCTCCTTCTGCTTCAGCGATTGCTTGTTCTGCATCATCAATAGGAATCTTTTCCGAAATCACTAGCCCGGACCGTTGCATGGCTTCGGAGATAGGGACGGTCTCCGAAGCTTCAGTTTCCTCCCCCTCGCGTTCAATCCTAGCGGTAGAGCGGATTCTGGCCATTTAACGATGAACTTGTGAAACTTTAATACTTTTTTCTCCGAAGCAGGTTTCAAGATGGAGCTTCGTTCAATTCTGACAAACAAGCTTCGGCGATGGTTAAAAATTTTGGCAGCAAAACAGTGCAAATAGCAATGAATGCTGTGGTAACTTCACAACTACTTGTCAGTTTATATAGCGCTGCAGGTAAGAAGGCGAAGCGGCGGAATTGTTACACCAGGCGCGCAGTAACTTGTACCCGCTGCGCAGTGGACCGCAAGGATCAAACAGTAACTCTGCAAGGTGGGACCGACACGCGCTCGGAAGTCGGATCGTTTCTCCGCAACGAGCTCAGGGAAGGTGTTTTTTGGACCTTCGGCTTCCCGAAGCTGAAGAGGCTTTTTTCACGGGTCAAGCTCGTTACGAAGAACGATCTAGCACCGCGAAAGGGGCTACTGTTGGGGTTGTGCTTCGGTGCGCCGAAGGTCTCACACGAAGAAACAGCTTCGGCTGAAGTCGTCTCCAAGAGATGGCCGAAGGTCCTTTTTCATTGAGCTTCGGCGTTTTAAACCGACTTAGAGATAGAATGACCTTTTTATACATATAGGTCTGAGTCAATGCTGTAAACTTTCGCAAGGGACATAATTGTAATTTGTCACAGGCTGCGACCTGTGCCTATAAATAGATGAACAGTACCTCTGTACTGTTCACGTGAACCTGTCATTTGCTTTCACATCACGCTTGTACTTTTGCCTTCTGCAGGACCGAAGGTACATTTGTAATTCAAAGCCATTTATATTCATTAATACAAGTAGAGATAATTCTATGACAATATTTAAATTTTTATTTCATATTCTATGATTTATGC
The DNA here is from genome assembly GCF_902167145.1 of Zea mays. NCBI lineage: Eukaryota > Viridiplantae > Streptophyta > Magnoliopsida > Poales > Poaceae > Zea > Zea mays. Next base: position 37,082 of record NW_023367376.1, read on the forward strand.
AAACGCTTCATTCTTCGTTGTTATGCTTACGAAGGTATGTCCTTCGTAACCTTCGTCCGAGATGCTTTATATCCCGAAGGGATATATTGTTATGAAGGACGAAGGACCTTAACACTTAACATTTCTTGTGTTGCCTTGTTCTTAATTCTTAGCATTTGAGAACAAGTCCCCAACATGTTTCATTGCCATAGATCACATTCTTGGATTTCTGGTGGAGACCATTTCTTGGTTAAAAACTCGTACGTGTTAGCCTTCGGTATTATTGAAAATGGTCGTTCATGGCTATTTTCGGCAAAATGGGGGTTGTGTGGCCATTGATCATCGACCAGAGGCTCGTACACCTCACCCCACATATGTTTCCTTGCCATAGATCACATTCTTGGATTTCTGGTGGAGACCATTTCTTGGTCAAAAATCCGTACGTGTTAGCCTTTGGTATTTTTGAAAATGGTCATTCATGGCTATTTTCGACAAAAATGGGGGTTGTGTGGCCATTGATCTTCGACTAGAGGCTCATACACCTCACTACACATATGTTTCCTTGCCATAGATCACATTCTTGGATTTATGGTGGAGACCATTTCTTGGTCAAAAATCCGTAGGTGTTAGCCTTCAGTGTCATTGAAAATGGTCGTTCATGGCTATTTTCGACAAAAATTAGGGTTGTGTGGCCATTGATCGTCGACCAGAGGCTCATACACCTCACCCCACATATGTTTCTTTGCCATAAATCACATTCTTGGATTATTGGTGGAGACCATTTCTTGGTCAAAAATCCGTAGGTGTTAGCCTTCGGTATTATTGAAAATGGTCGTTCATGGCTATTTTCGACAAAAATGGGGGTTGTGTGTCCATTGATCATCGACCAGACGCTCATACACCTCACCCCACATATGTTTCCTTGCCATAGATCACATTCTTGGATTTCTGGTGGAGACCATTTCTTGGTCTAAAATCCGTAGGTGTTAGCCTCTAGTATTATTGAAAATGGTCGCTCATGGCTATTTTCAAGGTCGCTCATGGCTATTTTCATAAAAAATGGGGGTTGTGTGGCCATTTATCATCGACTAGAGGCTCATAAACCTCACCCCACATATGTTTCCTTGCCATAGATTACATTCTTGGATTTCTGGTGGAAGCTATTTCTTTGTTAAAAACTCGTACGTGTTAGCCTTCAGTATTATTGAAAATGGTCATTCATGGCTATTTTCGGCAAAATGGGGGTTGTGTGGCCATTGATCGTCGACCAGAGGCTCATACACCTCACCCCACATATGTTTCCTTGTCGTAGATCACATTCTTGGATTTCTGGTGGAGACCATTTCTTGGTCTAAAATCCGTAGGTGTTAGCCTCTAGTATTATTGAAAATGGTCGCTCATGGCTATTTTCATAAAAAATGGGGGTTGTGTGGCCATTTATCATCGACTAGAGGCTCATAAACCTCACCCCACATATGTTTCCTTGCCATAGATTACATTCTTGGATTTCTGGTGGAAGCCATTTCTTGGTTAAAAACTCGTACGTGTTAGCCTTCGGTATTATTGAAAATGGTCATTCATGGCTATTTTCGGCAAAATGGGGGTTGTGTGGCCATTGATCGTCGACCAGAGGCTCATACACCTCACCCCACAAATGTTTCCTTGTCGTAGATCACATTCTTGGATTTCTCGTGGAGACCATTTCTTGGTCAAAAATCCGTAGGTGTTAGCCTTCGATATTATTGAAAATGGTCGTTCATGGCTATTTTCGACAAAAATGGGGGTTGTGTGGCCATTGATCATCGACCAGAGGCTCATACACCTCACCCCACATATGTTTCCTTGCCATAGATCACATTCTTGGATTTCTGGTGGAGACCATTTCTTGGTCAAAAATCTGTAGGTGTTAGCCTTCGGTATTATTGTAAATGGTCATTCATGGCTATTTTCGACAAAAATGGTGGTTGTGTGGCCATTGATCATCGACCATAGGCTCATACACCTCACCCCACATATGTTTCCTTGCCATAGATCACATTCTTGGATTTCTGGTGGAGACCATTTCTTGGTCAAAAATCCGTAGGTCTTAGCCTCTAATATTATTGAAAATGGTCGCTCATGGCTATTTTCATAAAAAAATGGGGGTTGTGTGGCCATTTATCATCGACTAGAGGCTCATAAATCTCACCCCACATATGTTTCCTTGCCATAGATCACATTCTTGGATTTTTGGTGGAGACCATTTCTTGGTCAAAAACTCGTACGTGTTAGCCTTCGGTATTATTGAAAATGGTCGTTCATGGCTATTTTCGGCAAAATGGGGGTTGTGTGGCCATTGATCATCGACCAGAGGCTCGTACACCTCACCCCACATATGTTTCCTTGCCATAGATTACATTCTTGGATTTCTGGTGGAAACCATTTCTTGGTTAAAAACTCGTACGTGTTAGACTTCGGTATTATTGAAAATGGTCATTCATGGCTATTTTCGGCAAAATGGGGGTTGTGTGGCCATTGATCGTCGACCAGAGGCTCATACACCTCACCCCACATATGTTTCCTTGTCGTAGATCACATTCTTGGATTTTTGGTGGAGACCATTTCTTGGTCTAAAATCCGTAGGTGTTAGCCTCTAGTATTATTGAAAATGGTCGCTCATGGCTATTTTCAAGGTCGCTCATGGCTATTTTCATAAAAAATGGGGGTTGTGTGGCCATTTATCATCGACTAGAGGCTCATAAACCTCACCCCACATATGTTTCCTTGCCATAGATTACATTCTTGGATTTCTGGTGGAGACCATTTCTTGGTCAAAAACTCGTACGTGTTAGCCTTCGGTATTATTGAAAATGGTCATTCATGGCTATTTTCGGCAAAATGGGGGTTGTGTGGCCATTGATCGTCAACCAGAGGCTCATACACCTCACCCCACATATGTTTCCTTGTCGTAGATCACATTCTTTGATTTCTGGTGGAGACCATTTCTTGGTCAAAAATCCGTAGGTGTTAGCCTTCGATATTATTGAAAATGGTCGTTCATGGCCATTTTCGACAAAAATGGGGGTTGTGTGGCCATTGATCATCGACCAGAGGCTCATACACCCCACCCCACATATGTTTCCTTGCCATAGATCACATTCTTGGATTTCTGGTGGAGACCATTTCTTGGTCAAAAATCCGTAGGTGTTAGCCTTCGGTATTATTGTAAATGGTCATTCATGGCTATTTTCGACAACAATGTGGGTTGTGTGGCCATTGATCATCGACCAGAGGCTCATACACCTCACCCCACATATGTTTCCTTGCCATAGATCACATTCTTAGATTTCTGGTGGAGACCATTTCTTGGTCAAAAATCCGTAGGTCTTAGCCTCTAATATTATTGAAAATGGTCGCTCATGGCTATTTTCATAAAAAATGGGGGTTGTGTGGCCATTTATCATCGACTAGAGGCTCATAAATCTCACCCCTCATATGTTTCCTTGCCATAGATCACATTCTTGGATTTTTGGTGGAGACCATTTCTTGGTCAAAAACTCGTACGTGCTAGCCTTCGGTATTATTGAAAATGGTCATTCATGGCTATTTTCGGCAAAATGGGGGTTTTGTGGCCATTGATCATCGACCAGAGGCTCGTACACCACACCCCACATATGTTTCCTTGCCATAGATCACATTCTTGGATTTCTGGTGGAGACCATTTCTTGGGCAAAAATCCGAATGTGTTAGCCTTTGGTATTTTTGAAAATGGTCATTCATGGCTATTTTCGACAAAAATGGGGGTTGTGTGGCCATTGATCTTCGACCAGAGGCTCATACACCTCACTACACATATGTTTCCTTGCCATAGATCACATTCTTGGATTTATGGTGGAGACCATTTCTTGGTCAAAAATCCGTAGGTGTTAGCCTTCAGTGTCATTGAAAATGGTCGTTCATGGCTATTTTCGACAAAAAATTAGGGTTGTGTGGCCATTGATCGTCGACCAGAGGCTCATACACCTCACCCCACATATGTTTCCTTGCCATAGATCACATTCTTGGATTTCTGGTGGAGACCATTTCTTGGTCAAAAATCCGTAGGTGTTAGCCTTCGGTATTATTGAAAATGGTCGTTCATGGCTATTTTCGACAAAAATGGGGGTTGTGTGGCCATTGATCATCGACCAGACGCTCATACACCTCACCCCACATATGTTTCCTTGCCATAGATCACATTCTTGGATTTCTGGTGGAGACCATTTCTTGGTCTAAAATCCGTAGGTGTTAGCCTCTAGTATTATTGAAAATGGTCGCTCATGGCTATTTTCAAGGTCGCTCATGGCTATTTTCATAAAAAATGGGGGTTGTGTGGCCATTTATCATCGACTAGAGGCTCATAAACCTCACCCCACATATGTTTCCTTGCCATAGATCACATTCTTGGATTTCTGGTGGAGACCATTTCTTGGTTAAAAACTCGTACGTGTTAGCCTTCGGTATTATTGATAATGGTCGTTCATGGCTATTTTCGGCAAAATGGGGGTTGTGTGGCCATTGATCATCGACCAGAGGCTCGTACACCTCACCCCACATATGTTTCCTTGCCATAGATCACATTCTTGGATTTCTGGTGGAGACCATTTCTTGGTCAAAAATCCGTACGTGTTAGCCTTTGGTATTTTTGAAAATGGTCATTCATGGCTATTTTCGACAAAAATGGGGGTTGTGTGGCCATTGATCTTCGACCAGAGGCTCATACACCTCACTACACATATGTTTCCTTGCCATAGATCACATTCTTGGATTTATGGTGGAGACCATTTCTTGGTCAAAAATCCGTAGGTGTTAGCCTTCAGTGTCATTGAAAATGGTCGTTCATGGCTATTTTCGACAAAAATTAGGGTTGTGTGGCCATTGATCGTCGACCAGAGGCTCATACACCTCACCCCACATATGTTTCCTTGCCATAGATCACATTCTTGGATTTCTGGTGGAGATCATTTCTTGGTCAAAAATCCGTAGGTGTTAGCCTTCGGTATTATTGAAAATGGTCGTTCATGGCTATTTTCGACAAAAATGGGGGTTGTGTGGCCATTGATCATCGACCAGACGCTCATACACCTCACCCCACATATGTTTCCTTGCCATAGATCACATTCTTGGATTTCTGGTGGAGACCATTTCTTGGTCTAAAATCCGTAGGTGTTAGCCTCTAGTATTATTGAAAATGGTCGCTCATGGCTATTTTCAAGGTCGCTCATGGCTATTTTCATAAAAAATGGGGGTTGTGTGGCCATTTATCATCGACTAGAGGCTCATAAACCTCACCCCACATATGTTTCCTTGCCATAGATTACATTCTTGGATTTCTGGTGGAAACCATTTCTTGGTTAAAAACTCGTACGTGTTAGCCTTCGGTATTATTGAAAATGGTCATTCATGGCTATTTTCGGCAAAATGGGGGTTGTGTGGCCATTGATCGTCGACCTAGAGGCTCATACACCTCACCCCACATATGTTTCCTTGTCGTAGATCACATTCTTGGATTTCTGGTGGAGACCATTTCTTGGTCAAAAATCCGTAGGTGTTAGCCTTCGATATTATTGAAAATGGTCGTTCATGACTATTTTCGACAAAAATGAGGGTTGTGTGGCCATTGATCATCGACCATAGGCTCATACACCTCACCCCACATATGTTTCCTTGCCATAGATCACATTCTTGGATTTCTGGTGGAGACCATTTCTTGGTCAAAAATCCGTAGGTGTTAGCCTTCGGTATTATTGTAAATGGTCATTCATGGCTATTTTCGACAAAAATGGGGGTTGTGTGGCCATTGATCATCGACTAGAGGCTCATACACCTCACCCCACATATGTTTCCTTGCCATAGATCACATTCTTGGATTTATGGTGGAGACCATTTCTTGGTCAAAAATCCGTAGGTGTTAGCCTTCAGTGTCATTGAAAATGGTCGTTCATGGCTATTTTCGACAAAAATTAGGGTTGTGTGGCCATTGATCGTCGACCAGAGGCTCATACACCTCACCCCACATATGTTTCCTTGCCATAGATCACATTCTTGGATTTCTGGTGGAGACCATTTCTTGGTCAAAAATCCGTAGGTGTTAGCCTTCGGTATTATTGTAAATGGTCATTCATGGCTATTTTCGACAAAAATGGGGGTTATGTGGCCATTGATCATCGACCAGACGCTCATACACCTCACCCCACATATGTTTCCTTGCCATAGATCACATTCTTGGATTTTTGGTGGAGACCATTTCTTGGTCAAAAACTCGTACGTGTTAGCCTTCGTTATTATTGAAAATGGTCGTTCATGGCTATTTACGGCAAAATGGGGGTTCTGTGGCCATTGATCATCGACCAGAGGCTCGTACACCTCACCCCACATATGTTTCCTTTCCATAGATCACATTTTTGGATTTCTGGTGGAGACCATTTCTTGGTCAAAAATCCGTAGGTGTTAGCCTTCGGTATAATTGTAAATGGTCATTCATGGCTATTTTCGACAAAAATGGGGGTTGTGTGGCCATTGATCATCGACCAGACGCTCATACACCTCACCCCACATATGTTTCCTTGCCATAGATCACATTCTTGGATTTCTGGTGGAGACCATTTCTTGGTCAAAAATCCGTAGGTGTTAGCCTTCGGTATTATTGAAAATGGTCGTTCATGGCTATTTTCGACAAAAATGGGGGTTGTGTGGCCATTGATCATCGACCAGAGGCTCATACACCTCACCCCACATATGTTTCCTTGCCATAGATCACATTCTTGGATTTCTGGTGGAGACCATTTCTTGGTCAAAAATCCTTTGGTGTTAGCCTTTCGGTATTATTGAAAATGGTCGTTCATGGCTATTTTCGACAAAAATGGGGGTTGTGTGGCCATTGATCATCGACCAGACGCTCATACACCTCACCCCACATATGTTTCCTTGCCATAGATCACATTCTTGGATTTCTGGTGGAGACCATTTCTTGGTCTAAAATCCATAGGTGTTAGCCTCTAGTATTATTGAAAATGGTCGCTCATGGCTATTTTCAAGGTCGCTCATGGCTATTTTCATAAAAAATGGGGGTTGTGTGGCCATTTATCATCGACTAGAGGCTCATAAACCTCGCCCCACATATGTTTCCTTGCCATAGATCACATTCTTGGATTTCTGGTGGAGACCATTTCTTGGTTAAAAACTCGTACGTGTTAGCCTTCGGTATTATTGAAAATGGTCGTTCATGGCTATTTTCGGCAAAATGGGGGTTGTGTGGCCATTCATTATCGACCAGAGGCTCGTACACCTCACCCCACATATGTTTCCTTGCCATAGATCACATTCTTGGATTTCTGGTGGAGACCATTTCTTGGTCAAAAATCCGTACGTGTTAGCCTTTGGTATTTTTGAAAATGGTCATTTATGGCTATTTTCGACAAAAATGGGGGTTGTGTGGCCATTGATCTTCGACCAGAGGCTCATACACCTCACTACACATATGTTTCCTTGCCATAGATCACATTCTTGGATTTATGGTGGAGACCATTTCTTGGTCAAAAATCCGTAGGTGTTAGCCTTCAGTGTCATTGAAAATGGTCGTTCATGGCTATTTTCGACAAAAATTAGGGTTGTGTGGCCATTGATCGTCGACCAGAGGCTCATACACCTCACCCCACATATGTTTCCTTGCCATAGATCACATTCTTGGATTTCTGGTGGAGACCATTTCTTGGTCAAAAATCCGTAGGTGTTAGCCTTCGGTATTATTGAAAATGGTCGTTCATGGCTATTTTCGACAAAAATGGGGGTTGTGTGGCCATTGATCATCGACCAGACGCTCATACACCTCACCCCACATATGTTTCCTTGCCATAGATCACATTCTTGGATTTCTGGTGGAGACCATTTCTTGTTCTAAAATCCGTAGGTGTTAGCCTCTAGTATTATTGAAAATGGTCGCTCATGGCTATTTTCAAGGTCGCTCACGGCTATTTTCATAAAAAATGGGGGTTGTGTGGCCATTTATCATCTACTAGAGGCTCATAAACCTCACCCCACATATGTTTCCTTGCCATAGATTACATTCTTGGATTTCTGGTGGAAACCGTTTCTTGGTTAAAAACTCGTACGTGTTAGCCTTCGGTATTATTGAAAATGGTCATTCATGGCTATTTTCGGCAAAATGGGGGTTGTGTGGCCATTGATCATCAACCAGAGGCTCGTACACCTCACCCCACATATGTTTCCTTGCCATAGATCACATTCTTGGATTTCTGGTGGAGACCATTTCTTGGTTAAAAATCCGTACGTGTTAGCCTTTGGTATTTTTGAAAATGGTCATTCATGGCTATTTTCGACAAAAATGGGGGTTGTGTGGCCATTGATCATCGACTAGAGGCTCATACACCTCACCCCACATATGTTTCCTTGCCATAGATCACATTCTTGGATTTCTGGTGCAGACATTTCTTGGTCAAAAATCCGTAGGTGTTAGCCTTCGGTATTATTGAAAATGGTCGTTCATGGCTATTTTCGACAAAAATGGGGGTTGTGTGGCCATTGATCATCGACCAGACGCTCATACACCTCACCCCACATATGTTTCCTTCCCATAGATCACATTCTTGGATTTCTGGTGGAGACCATTTCTTGGTCTAAAATCCGTAGGTGTTAGCCTCTAGTATTATTGAAAATGGTCGCTCATGGCTATTTTCAAGGTCGCTCATGGCTATTTTCATAAAAAATGGGGGTTGTGTGGCCATTTATCATCGACTAGAGGCTCATAAACCTCACCCCACATATGTTTCCTTGCCATAGATTACATTCTTGGATTTCTGGTGGAAACCATTTCTTGGTTAAAAACTCGTACGTGTTAGCCTTCGGTATTATTGAAAATGGTCATTCATGGCTATTTTCGGCAAAATGGGGGTTGTGTGGCCATTGATCATCGACCAGAGGCTCATACACCTCACCCCACATATGTTTCCTTGCCATAGATCACATTCTTGGATTTCTGGTGGAGACCATTTCTTGGTCAAAAATCCGTAGGTGTTAGCCTTCGGTATTATTGAAAATGGTCGCTCATGGCTATTTTCGACAAAAATGGGGGTTGTGTGGCCATTGATCATCGACTAGAGGCTCATACACCTCACCCCACATATGTTTCCTTGCCATAGATCACATTCTTGGATTTCTGGTGGAGACCATTTCTTGGTCAAAAATCCGTAGGTGTTAGCCTTCGGTATTATTGAAAATGGTCGTTCATGGCTATTTTCGACAAAAATGGGGGTGTGTGGCCATTGATCATCGACCAGATGCTCATACACCTCACCCCACATATGTTTCCTTGCCATAGATCACATTCTTGGATTTCTGGTGGAGACCATTTCTTGGTCTAAAATCCGTAGGTCTTAGCCTCTAGTATTATTGAAAATGGTCGCTCATGGCTATTTTCATAAAAAATGGGGGTTGTGTGGCCATTTATCATCACCTAGAGGCTCATAAACCTCACCCCACATATGTTTCCTTGCCATAGATCACATTCTTGGATTTCTGGTGGAGACCATTTCTTGGTTAAAAACTCGTACGTGTTAGCCTTCGGTATTATTGAAAATGGTCGTTCATGGCTATTTTCGGCAAAATGGGGGTTGTGTGGCCATTGATCATCGACCAGAGGATCATACACCTCACCCCACATATGTTTCCTTGCCATAGATCACATTCTTGGATTCCTGGTGGAGACCATTTCTTGGTCAAAAATCCATACGTGTTAGCCTTTGGTATTTTTGAAAATGGTCATTCATGGCTATTTTCGACAAAAATGGGGGTTGTGTGGCCATTGATCATCGACTAGAGGCTCATACACCTCACCCCACATATGTTTCCTTGCCATAGATCACATTCTTGGATTTCTGGTGGAGACCATTTCTTGGTCAAAAATCCGTAGGTGTTAGCCTTCGGTATTATTGAAAATGGTCGTTCATGGCTATTTTCGACAAAAATGGGGGTTGTGTGGCCATTGATAATCGACCAGACGCTCATACACCTCACCCCACATTTGTTTCCTTGCCATAGATCACATTCTTGGATTTCTGGTGGAGACCATTTCTTGGTCTAAAATCCGTAGGTGTTAGCCTCTAGTATTATTGAAAATGGTCGCTCATGGCTATTTTCAAGGTCGCTCATGGCTATTTTCATTAAAAAATGGGGGTTGTGTGGCCATTTATCATCGACTAGAGGCTCATAAACCTCACCCCACATATGTTTCCTTGCCATAGATTACATTCTTGGATTTCTGGTGGAAACCATTTCTTGGTTAAAAACGCGTACGTGTTAGCCTTCGGTATTATTGAAAATGGTCATTCATGGCTATTTTCGGCAAAATGGGGGTTGTGTGGCCATTGATCGTTGACCAGAGGCTCATACACCTCACCCCACATATGTTTCGTTGTCGTAGATCACATTCTTGGATTTCTAGTGGAGACCATTTCTTGGTCAAAAAACCGTAGGTGTTAGCCTTCGATATTATTGAAAATGGTCGTTCATGGCTATTTTCGACAAAAATGGGGGTTGTGTGGCCATTGATCATCGACCAGAGGCTCATACACCTCACCCCACATATGTTTCCTTGCCATAGATCACATTCTTGGATTTCTGGTGGAGACCATTTCTTGGTCAAAAACTCGTACGTGTTAGCCTTCGGTATTATTGAAAATGGTCATTCATGGCTATTTTCGGCAAAATGGGGGTTCTGTGGCCATTGATCATCGACCAGAGGCTCGTACACCTCACCCCACATATGTTTCCTTGCCATAGATCACATTCTTTGATTTCTGGTGGAGACCATTTCTTGGTCAAAAATCCGTAGGTGTTAGCCTTCGGTATTATTGAAAATGGTCGTTCATGGCTATTTTCGGCAAAATGGGGGTTCTGTGGCCATTGATCATCGACCAGAGGCTCGTACACCTCACCCCACATATGTTTCCTTGCCATAGATCACATTCTTGGATTTCTGGTGGAGACCATTTCTTGGTCAAAAATCCGTAGGTGTTAGCCTTCGGTATTATTGAAAATGGTCGTTCATGGCTATTTTCGACAAAAATGGGGGTTGTGTGGCCATTGATCATCGACCAGAGGCTCATACACCTCACCCCACATATGTTTCCTCGCCATAGATCACATTCTTGGTTTTCTGGTGGAGACCATTTCTTGGTCAAAAATCCGTAGGTCTTAGCCTCTAATATTATTGAAAATGGTCGCTCATGGCTATTTTCGGCAAAATGGGGGTTCTGTGGCCATTGATCGTCGACCAGAGGCTCATACACCTCACCCCACATATGTTTCCTTGTCGTAGATCACATTCTTGGATTTCTGGTGGAGACCATTTCTTGGTCAAAAATCCGTAGGTGTTAGCCTTCGATATTATTGAAAATGGTCGTTCATGGCTATTTTCGACAAAAATGGGGGTTGTGTGGCCATTGATCATCGACTAGAGGCTCATACACCTCACCCCACATATGTTTCCTTGCCATAGATCACATTCTTGGATTTCTGGTGGGGACCATTTCTTGTTCAAAAATCTGTAGGTGTTAGCCTTCGGTATTATTGAAAATGGTCGTTCATGGCTATTTTCGACAAAAATGGGGGTTGTGTGGCCATTGATCATCGACCAGACGCTCATACACCTCACCCCACATATGTTTCCTTGCGATAGATCACATTCTTGGATTTCTGGTGGAGACCATTTCTTGGTCTAAAATCCGTAGGTGTTAGCCTCTAGTATTATTGAAAATGGTCGCTCATGGCTATTTTCAAGGTCGCTCATGGCTATTTTCATAAAAAATGGGGGTTGTGTGGAAATTTTCATCGACTAGAGGTTCATAAACCTCACCCCACATATGTTTCCTTGCCATAGATCACATTCTTGGATTTCTGGTGGAGACCATTTCTTGGTCAAAAATCCGTACGTGTTAGCCTTTGGTATTTTTGAAAATGGTCGTTCATGGCTTGGTCGATGATCAACTGGCCACACAACCCCCATTTTTTATGAAAATAGCCATGAGCGACCATTTTCAATAATACTAGAGGCTAAGACCTACGGATTTTTGACCAAGAAATGGTCTCCACCAGAAATCCAAGAATGTGATCTATGGCAAGGAAACATATGTGGGGTGAGGTGTATGAGCCTCTCGTCGATGATCAATGGCCAGACAACCCCCATTTTTGTCGAAAATAGCCATGAATGACCATTTACAATAATACCGAAGGCTAACACCTACGGATTTTTGACCAAGAAATGGTCTCCACCAGAAATCCAAGAATGTGATCTATGGCAAGGAAACATATGTGGGGTGAGGTGTATGAGCCTATGGTCGATGATCAATGGCCACACAACCCCCATTTTTGTCGAAAATAGCCATGAACGACCATTTTCAATAATATCGAAGGCTAACACCTACGGATTTTTGACCAAGAAATGGTCTCCACCAGAAATCCAAGAATGTGATCTACGACAAGGAAACATATGTGGGGTGAGGTGTATGAGCCTCTGGTCGACGATCAATGGCCACACAACCCCCATTTTGCCGAAAATAGCCATGAATGACCATTTTCAATAATACCGAAGGCTAACACGTACGAGTTTTTAACCAAGAAATGGTTTCCACCAGAAATCCAAGAATGTAATCTATGGCAAGGAAACATATGTGGGGTGAGGTGTATGAGCCTCTAGTCGATGATAAATGGCCACACAACCCCCATTTTTTATGAAAATAGCCATGAGCGACCTTGAAAATAGCCATGAGCGACCATTTTCAATAATACTAGAGGCTAACACCTACTGGATTTTGGACCAAGAAAAGGTCTCCACCAGAAATCCAAGAATGTGATCTATGGCAAGGAAACATATGTGGGGTGAGGTGTATGAGCGTCTGGTCGATGATCAATGGCCACACAACCCCCATTTTTGTCGAAAATAGCCATGAACGACCATTTTCAATAATACCGAAGGCTAACACCTACGGATTTTTGACCAAGAAATGGTCTCCACCAGAAATCCAAGAATGTGATCTATGGCAAGGAAACATATGTGGGGTGAGGTGTACGAGCCTCTGGTCGATGATCAATGGCCACAGAACCCCCATTTTGCCGAAAATAGCCATGAACGACCATTTTCAATAATACCGAAGGCTAACACATACGAGTTTTTGACCAAGAAATGGTCTCCACCAAAAATCCAAGAATGTGATCTATGGCAAGGAAACATATGTGGGGTGAGATTTATGAGCCTCTAGTCGATGATAAATGGCCACACAACCCCCATTTTCTTATGAAAATAGCCATGAGCGACCATTTTCAATAATATTAGAGGCTAAGACCTACGGATTTTTGACCAAGAAATGGTCTCCACCAGAAATCCAAGAATGTGATCTATGGCAAGGAAACATATGTGGGGTGAGGTGTATGAGCCTCTGGTCGATGATCAATGGCCACACAACTCCCATTTTTGTCGAAAATAGCCATGAACGACCATTTTCAATAATATCGAAGGCTAACACCTACGGATTTTTGACCAAGAAATGGTCTCCACCAGAAATCCAAGAATGTGATCTATGGCAAGGAAACATATGTGGGGTGAGGTGTACGAGCCTCTAGGTCGATGTTCAATGGCCACACAACCCCCAATTTTTATGAAAATAGCCATGAGAGACCATTTTCAATAATACTAGAGGCTAAGACCTACGGATTTTTGACCAATAAATGGTCTCCACCAGAAATCCAAGAATGTGATCTATGGCAAGGAAACATATGTGGGGTGAGGTGTATGAGCCTCTGGTCGATGATCAATGGCCACACAACCCCCATTTTTGTCGAAAATAGCCATGAATGACCATTTACAATAATACCGAAGGCTAACACCTACGGATTTTTGACCAAGAAATGGTCTCCACCAGAAATCCAAGAATGTGATCTATGGCAAGGAAACATATGTGGGGTGAGGTGTATGAGCCTCTAGTCGATGATCAATGGCCACACAACCCCCATTTTTGTCGAAAATAGCCATGAATGACCATTTTCAAAAATACCAAAGGCTAACACGTACGGATTTTTGACCAAGAAATGGTCTCCACCAGAAATCCAAGAATGTGATCTATGGCAAGGAAACATATGTGGGGTGAGGTGTATGAGCCTCTGGTCGATGATCAATTGCCACACAACCCCCATTTTGTCGAAAATAGCCATGAACGACCATTTTCAATAATACCGAAGGCTAACACCTACGGATTTTTGACCAAGAAATGGTCTCCACCAGAAATCCAAGAATGTGATCTACGACAAGGAAACATATGTGGGGTGAGGTGTATGAGCCTCTGGTCGACGATCAATGGCCACACAACCCCCATTTTGCCGAAAATAGCCATGAATGATCATTTTCAATAATACCGAAGGCTAACACGTACGAGTTTTTAACCAAGAAATGGTTTCCACCAGAAATCTAAGAATGTAATCTATGGCAAGGAAACATATGTGGGGTGAGGTCTATGAGCCTGTAGTCGATGATAAATGGCCACACAACCCCCATTTTTATGAAAATAGCCATGAGCGACCTTGAAAATAGCCATGAGCGACCATTTTCAATAATACTAGAGGCTAACACCTACGGATTTTAGACCAAGAAATGGTCTCCACCAGAAATCCTAGAATGTGATCTATTGCAAGGAAACATATGGGGGGTGAGGTGGACGAGCCTCTGGTCGATGATCAATGGCCACACAACCCCCATTTTTGTCGAAAATAGCCATGAACGATCATTTACAATAATACCGAAGGCTAACACCTACGGATTTTTGACCAAGAAATGGTCTCCACCAGAAATCCAAGAATGTGATCTATGGCAAGGAAACATATGTGGGGTGAGGTGTACGAGCCTCTGGTCGATGATCAATGGCCACAGAACCCCCATTTTGCCGAAAATAGCCATGAACGACCATTTTCAATAATACCGAAGGCTAACACGTACGAGTTTTTGACCAAGAAATGGTCTCCACCAAAAATCCAAGAATGTGATCTATGGCAAGGAAACATATGTGGGGTGAGATTTATGAGCCTCTAGTCGATGATAAATGGCCACACAACCCCCATTTTCTTATGAAAATAGCCATGAGCGACCATTTTCAATAATATTAGAGGCTAAGACCTACGGATTTTTGACCAAGAAATGGTCTCCACCAGAAATCCAAGAATGTGATCTATGGCAAGGAAACATATGTGGGGTGAGGTGTATGAGCCTCTGGTCGATGATCAATGGCCACACAACCCCCATTTTTGTCGAAAATAGCCATGAACGACCATTTTCAATAATATCGAAGGCTAACACCTACGGATTTTTGACCAAGAAATGGTCTCCACCAGAAATCCAAGAATGTGATCTATGGCAAGGAAACATATGTGGGGTGAGGTGTACGAGCCTCTGGTCGATGTTCAATGGCCACACAACCCCCAATTTTTATGAAAATAGCCATGAGAGACCATTTTCAATAATACTAGAGGCTAAGACCTACGGATTTTTGACCAAGAAATGGTCTCCACCAGAAATCCAAGAATGTGATCTATGGCAAGGAAACATATGTGGGGTGAGGTGTATGAGCCTCTGGTCGATGATCAATGGCCACACAACCCCCATTTTTGTCGAAAATAGCCATGAATGACCATTTACAATAATACCGAAGGCTAACACCTACGGATTTTTGACCAAGAAATGGTCTCCACCAGAAATCCAAGAATGTGATCTATGGCAAGGAAACATATGTGGGGTGAGGTGTATGAGCCTCTAGTCGATGATCAATGGCCACACAACCCCCATTTTTGTCGAAAATAGCCATGAATGACCATTTTCAAAAATACCAAAGGCTAACACGTACGGATTTTTGACCAAGAAATGGTCTCCACCAGAAATCCAATAATGTGATCTATGGCAAGGAAACATATGTGGGGTGAGGTGTATGAGCCTCTGGTCGATGATCAATTGCCACACAACCCCCATTTTGTCGAAAATAGCCATGAACGACCATTTTCAATAATACCGAAGGCTAACACCTACGGATTTTTGACCAAGAAATGGTCTCCACCAGAAATCCAAGAATGTGATCTACGACAAGGAAACATATGTGGGGTGAGGTGTATGAGCCTCTGGTCGACGATCAATGGCCACACAACCCCCATTTTGCCGAAAATAGCCATGAATGACCATTTTCAATAATACCGAAGGCTAACACGTACGAGTTTTTAACCAAGAAATGGTTTCCACCAGAAATCTAAGAATGTAATCTATGGCAAGGAAACATATGTGGGGTGAGGTCTATGAGCCTGTAGTCGATGATAAATGGCCACACAACCCCCATTTTTTATGAAAATAGCCATGAGCGACCTTGAAAATAGCCATGAGCGACCATTTTCAATAATACTAGAGGCTAACACCTACGGATTTTAGACCAAGAAATGGTCTCCACCAGAAATCCTAGAATGTGATCTATTGCAAGGAAACATATGGGGGGTGAGGTGGACGAGCCTCTGGTCGATGATCAATGGCCACACAACCCCCATTTTTGTCGAAAATAGCCATGAACGATCATTTACAATAATACCGAAGGCTAACACCTACGGATTTTTGACCAAGAAATGGTCTCCACCAGAAATCCAAGAATGTGATCTATGGCAAGGAAACATATGTGGGGTGAGGTTTATGAGCCTCTAGTCGATGATAAATGGCCACACAACCCCCATTTTTTATGAAAATAGCCATGAGCGACCTTGAAAATAGCCATGAGCGACCATTTTCAATAATACTAGAGGCTAACACCTACGGATTTTAGACCAAGAAATGGTCTCCACCAGAAATCCAAGAATGTGATCTATGGCAAGGAAACATATGTGGGGTGAGGTGTATGAGCGTCTGGTCGATGATCAATGGCCACACAACCCCCATTTTTTTCGAAAATAGCCATGAACGACCATTTTCAATAATACCGAAGGCTAACACCTACGGATTTTTGACCAAGAAATGGTCTCCACCAGAAATCCAAGAATGTGATCTATGGCAAGGAAACATATGTGGGGTGAGGTGTATGAGCCTCTGGTCGATGATCATTGGCCACACAACCCCCATTTTTGTCGAAAATAGGCCATGAACGACCATTTTCAATAATATCGAAGGCTAACACCTACTGATTTTTGACCAAGAAATGGTCTCCACCTGAAATCCAAGAATGTGATCTACGACAAGGAAACATATGTGGGGTGAGGTGTATGAGCCTCTGGTCGACGATCAATGGCCACACAACCCCCATTTTGCCGAAAAATAGCCATGAATGACCATTTTCAATAATATCGAAGGCTAACACCTACGGATTTTTGACCAAGAAATGGTCTCCACCAGAAATCCAAGAATGTGATCTACGACAAGGAAACATATGTGGGGTGAGCTGTATGAGCCTCTGGTCGACGATCAATGGCCACACAACCCTCATTTTGCCGAAAATAGCCATGAATGACCATTTTCAATAATACCGAAGGCTAACACGTACGAGTTTTTAACCAAGAAATGGATTCCACCAGAAATCCAAGAATGTAATCTATGGCAAGGAAACATATGTGGGGTGAGGTGTATGAGCCTCTAGTCGATGATAAATGGTCACACAACCCCCATTTTTTATGAAAATAGCCATGAGCGACCTTGAAAATAGCCATGAGCGACCATTTTCAATAATACTAGAGGCTAACACCTACGGATTTTGGACCAAGAAAAGGTCTCCACCAGAAATCCAAGAATGTGATCTATGGCAAGGAAACATATGTGGGGTGAGGTGTATGAGCGTCTGGTCGATGATCAATGGCCACACAACCCCCATTTTTGTCGAAAATAGCCACGAACGACCATTTTCAATAATACCGAAGGCTAACACCTACGGATTTTTGACCAAGAAATGGTCTCCACCAGAAATCCAAGAATGTGATCTATGGCAAGGAAACATATGTGGGGTGAGGTGTATGAGCCTCTAGTCGATGATCAATGGCCACACAACCCCCATTTTTGTCGAAAATAGCCATGAATGACCATTTTCAAAAATACCAAAGGCTAACACGTACGGATTTTTGACCAAGAAATGGTCTCCACCAGAAATCCAAGAATGTGATCTATGGCAAGGAAACATATGTGGGGTGAGGTGTACGAGCCTCTGGTCGATGATCAATGGCCACACAACCCCCATTTTTGTCGAAAATAGCCATGAATGACCATTTTCAATGATACCGAAGGCTAACACGTACGAGTTTTTAACCAAGAAATGGTTTCCACCAGAAATCCAAGAATGTTATCTATGGCAAGGAAACATATGTGGGGTGAGGTGTATGAGCCTCTAGTCGATGATCAATGGCCACACAGCCCCCATTTTTTATGAAAATAGCCATGAGCGACCATTTTCAATAATACTAGAGGCTAAGACTTACGAATTTTTAACCAAGAAATGGTCTCCACCAGAAATCCAAGAATGTGATCTACGACAAGGAAACATATGTGGGGTGAGGTGTATGAGCGTCTGGTCGACGATCAATGGCCACACAACCCCCATTTTTGTCGAAATAGCCATGAACGACCATTTTCAATAATACCAAAGCCTAACACCTACGGATTTTTGACCAAGAAATGGTCGGGGTGAGGTTTACGAGCCTCTGGTCGATGATCAATGGCCACACAACCCCCATTTTTTATGAAAATAGCCATGAGCGACCTTGAAAATAGCCATGAGTGACCATTTTCAATAATACTAGAGGCTAACACCTACGGATTTTAGACCAAGAAATGGTTTCCACCAGAAATCCAAGAATGTGATCTATGGCAAGGAAACATATGTGGGGTGAGGTGTATGAGCCTCTGGTCGATGATCAATGGCCACACAACCCCCATTTTGCCGAAAATAGCCATGAATGACCATTTTCAATAATACCGAAGGCTAACACCTACGGATTTTTGACCAAGAAATGGTCTCCACCAGAAATCCAAGAATGTGATCTATGGCAAGGAAACATATGTGGGGTGAGGTGTATGAGCCTCTGGTCGACGATCAATGGCCACACAACCCTAATTTTTGTCGAAAATAGCCATGAACGACCATTTTCAATGACACTGAAGGCTAACACCTACGGATTTTTGACCAAGAAATGGTCTCCACCATAAATCCAAGAATGTGATCTATGGCAAGGAAACATATGTGTAGTGAGGTGTATGAGCCTCTGGTCGAAGATCAATGGCCACACAACCCCCATTTTTGTCGAAAATAGCCATGAATGACCATTTTCAAAAATACCAAAGGCTAACACATTCGGATTTTTGCCCAAGAAATGGTCTCCACCAGAAATCCAAGAATGTGATCTATGGCAAGGAAACATATGTGGGGTGAGGTGTATGAGCCTCTGGTCGATGATCAATGGCCACACAACCCCCATTTTTGTCGAAAATAGCCATGAACGACTATTTTCAATAATATCGAAGGCTAACACCTACGGATTTTTGACCAAGAAATGGTCTCCACCAGAAATCCAAGAATGTGATCTACGACAAGGAAACATATGTGGGGTGAGGTGTATGAGCCTCTGGTCGATGATCAATGGTCACACAACCTCCATTTTCAATCATACCGAAGGGTAATACGTACGGATTTTTGACCAAGAAATGGTCTCCACCATAAATCCAAGAATGCGATCTATGGCAAGGAAACATATGTGGGGTGAGGTGTATGAGCGTCTGGTCGATGATCAATGGCCATACAACCCCCATTTTTGTCGAAAATAGCCATGAACGACCATTTTCAATAATACCGAAGGCTAACACCTACGGATTTTTGACCAAGAAATGGTCTCCGCCAGAAATCCAACAATGTGATCTACGACAAGGAAACATATGTGGGGTGAGGTGTATGAGCCTCTGGTCGATGATCAATGGCCACACAACCCCCATTTTGCCGAAAATAGCCATGAACGACCATTTTCAATAATACCGAAGGCTAACACCTACGGATTTTTGACCAAGAAATGGTCTCCACCAGAAATCCAAGAATGTGATCTATGGCAAGGAAACATATGTGGGGTGAGGTGTATGAGCCTCTAGTCGATGATCAATGGCCACACAACCCCCATTTTTGTCGAAAATAGCCATGAATGACCATTTTCAAAAATACCAAAGGCTAACACGTACAGATTTTTGACCAAGAAATGGTCTCCACCAGAAATCCAAGAATGTGATCTATGGCAAGGAAACATATGTGGGGTGAGGTGTATGAGCGTCTGGTCGATGATCAATGGCCACACAACCCCCATTTTTGTCGAAAATAGCCATGAACGACCATTTTCAATAATATCGAAGGCTAACACCTACGGATTTTTGACCAAGAAATGGTCTCCACCAGAAATCCAAGAATGTGATCTACGACAAGGAAACATATGTGGGGTGAGGTGTATGAGCCTCTGGTCGACGATCAATGGCCACACAACCCCCATTTTGCCGAAAATAGCCATGAATGACCATTTTCAATAATACCGAAGGCTAACACGTACGAGTTTTTAACCAAGAAATGGTTTCCACCAGAAATCCAAGAATGTGATCTATGGCAAGGAAACATATGTGGGGTGAGGTGTATGAGCCTCTGGTCGATGATCAATGGCCACACAACCCTAATTTTTGTCGAAAATAGCCATGAACGACCATTTTCAATAATACTAGAGGCTAACACCTACGGATTTTAGACCAAGAAATGGTCTCCACCAGAAATCCAAGAATGTGATCTATGGCAAGAAAACATATGTGGGGTGAGGTGTATGAGCGTCTGGTCGATGATCAATGGCCACACAACCCCCATTTTTGTCGAAAATAGCCATGAACGACCATTTTCAATAATACCGAAGGCTAACACCTACGGATTTTTGACCATGAAATGGTCTCCACCAGAAATCCAAGAATGTGATCTATGGCAAGGAAACATATGTGGGGTGAGGTGTATGAGCCTCTGGTCGATGATCAATGGCCACACAACCCCCATTTTTGTCGAAAATAGCCACGATCGACCATTTTCAATAATATCGAAGGCTAACACCTACGGATTTTTGACCAAGAAATGGTCTCCACCAGAAATCCAAGAATGTGATCTACGACAAGGAAACATATGTGGGGTGAGGTGTATGAGCGTCTGGTCGACGATCAATGGCCACACAACCCCCATTTTTGTCGAAAATAGCCATGAACGACCATTTTCAATAATACCAAAGCCTAACACCTACGGATTTTTGACCAAGAAATGGTCGGGGTGAGGTTTACGAGCCTCTGGTCGATGATCAATGGCCACACAACCCCCATTTTTTATGAAAATAGCCATGAGCGACCTTGAAATTAGCCATGAGTGACCATTTTCAATAATACTAGAGGCTAACACCTACGGATTTTAGACCAAGAAATGGTTTCCACCAGAAATCCAAGAATGTGATCTATGGCAAGGAAACATATGTGGGGTGAGGTGTATGAGCCTCTGGTCGATGATCAATGGCCACACAACCCCCATTTTGCCGAAAATAGCCATGAATGACCATTTTCAATAATACCGAAGGCTAACACCTACGGATTTTTGACCAAGAAATGGTCTCCACCAGAAATCCAAGAATGTGATCTATGGCAAGGAAACATATGTGGGGTGAGGTGTATGAGCCTCTGGTCGACGATCAATGGCCACACAACCCTAATTTTTGTCGAAAATAGCCATGAACGACCATTTTCAATGACACTGAAGGCTAACACCTACGGATTTTTGACCAAGAAATGGTCTCCACCATAAATCCAAGAATGTGATCTATGGCAAGGAAACATATGTGTAGTGAGGTGTATGAGCCTCTGGTCGAAGATCAATGGCCACACAACCCCCATTTTTGTCGAAAATAGCCATGAATGACCATTTTCAAAAATACCAAAGGCTAACACATTCGGATTTTTGCCCAAGAAATGGTCTCCACCAGAAATCCAAGAATGTGATCTATGGCAAGGAAACATATGTGGGGTGAGGTGTATGAGCCTCTGGTCGATGATCAATTGCCACACAACCCCCATTTTGTCGAAAATAGCCATGAACGACCATTTTCAATAATACCGAAGGCTAACACCTACGGATTTTTGACCAAGAAATGGTCTCCACCATAAATCCAAGGATGTGATCTATGGCAAGGAAACATATGTGTAGTGAGGTGTATGAGCGTCTGGTCGATGATCAATGGCCACACAACCCCCATTTTTGTCGAAAATAGCCATGAACGACCATTTTCAATAATACCGAAGGCTAACACCTACGGATTTTTGACCAAGAAATGGTCTCCACCAGAAATCCAAGAATGTGATCTATGGCAAGGAAACATATGTGGGGTGAGGTGTATGAGCCTCTGGTCGATGATCAATGGCCACACAACCCCCATTTTTGTCGAAAATAGCCATGAACGACTATTTTCAATAATATCGAAGGCTAACACCTACGGATTTTTGACCAAGAAATGGTCTCCACCAGAAATCCAAGAATGTGATCTACGACAAGGAAACATATGTGGGGTGAGGTGTATGAGCCTCTGGTCGATGATCAATGGTCACACAACCTCCATTTTCAATCATACCGAAGGGTAACACGTACGGATTTTTGACCAAGAAATGGTCTCCACCATAAATCCAAGAATGCGATCTATGGCAAGGAAACATATGTGGGGTGAGGTGTATGAGCGTCTGGTCGATGATCAATGGCCATACAACCCCCATTTTTGTCGAAAATAGCCATGAACGACCATTTTCAATAATACCGAAGGCTAACACCTACGGATTTTTGACCAAGAAATGGTCTCCGCCAGAAATCCAACAATGTGATCTACGACAAGGAAACATATGTGGGGTGAGGTGTATGAGCCTCTGGTCGATGATCAATGGCCACACAACCCCCATTTTGCCGAAAATAGCCATGAACGACCATTTTCAATAATACCGAAGGCTAACACCTACGGATTTTTGACCAAGAAATGGTCTCCACCAGAAATCCAAGAATGTGATCTATGGCAAGGAAACATATGTGGGGTGAGGTGTATGAGCCTCTAGTCGATGATCAATGGCCACACAACCCCCATTTTTGTCGAAAATAGCCATGAATGACCATTTTCAAAAATACCAAAGGCTAACACGTACAGATTTTTGACCAAGAAATGGTCTCCACCAGAAATCCAAGAATGTGATCTATGGCAAGGAAACATATGTGGGGTGAGGTGTATGAGCGTCTGGTCGATGATCAATGGCCACACAACCCCCATTTTTGTCGAAAATAGCCATGAACGACCATTTTCAATAATATCGAAGGCTAACACCTACGGATTTTTGACCAAGAAATGGTCTCCACCAGAAATCCAAGAATGTGATCTACGACAAGGAAACATATGTGGGGTGAGGTGTATGAGCCTCTGGTCGACGATCAATGGCCACACAACCCCCATTTTGCCGAAAATAGCCATGAATGACCATTTTCAATAATACCGAAGGCTAACACGTACGAGTTTTTAACCAAGAAATGGTTTCCACCAGAAATCCAAGAATGTGATCTATGGCAAGGAAACATATGTGGGGTGAGGTGTATGAGCCTCTGGTCGATGATCAATGGCCACACAACCCTAATTTTTGTCGAAAATAGCCATGAACGACCATTTTCAATAATACTAGAGGCTAACACCTATGGATTTTAGACCAAGAAATGGTCTCCACCAGAAATCCAAGAATGTGATCTATGGCAAGAAAACATATGTGGGGTGAGGTGTATGAGCGTCTGGTCGATGATCAATGGCCACACAACCCCCATTTTTGTCGAAAATAGCCATGAACGACCATTTTCAATAATACCGAAGGCTAACACCTACGGATTTTTGACCATGAAATGGTCTCCACCAGAAATCCAAGAATGTGATCTATGGCAAGGAAACATATGTGGGGTGAGGTGTATGAGCCTCTGGTCGATGATCAATGGCCACACAACCCCCATTTTTGTCGAAAATAGCCACGATCGACCATTTTCAATAATATCGAAGGCTAACACCTACGGATTTTTGACCAAGAAATAGTCTCCACCAGAAATCCAAGAATGTGATCTATGACAAGGAAACATATGTGGGGTGAGGTGTATGAGCCTCTGGTCGACGATCAATGGCCACACAACCCCCAGTTAGCCTTCGATATTATTGAAAATGGTCGTTCATGGCTATTTTCGACAAAAATGGGGGTTGTGTGGCCATTGATCATCGACCAGAGGCTCATACACCTCACCCCACATTTGTTTCCTTGCCATAGATCACATTCTTGGATTTCTGGTGGAGACCATTTCTTGGTCAAAAATCCGTACGTGTTAGCCTTCGGTATTATTGAAAATGGTCGTTCATGGCTATTTTCGGCAAAATGGGGGTTCTGTGGCCATTGATCATCGACCAGACGCTCATACACCTCACCCCACATATGTTTCCTTGCCATAGATCACATTCTTGGATTTCTGGTGGAGACCATTTCTTGGTCTAAAATCCGTAGGTGTTAGCCTCTAGTATTATTGAAAATGGTCGCTCATGGCTATTTTCAAGGTCGCTCATGGATATTTTCATAAAAAATTGGGGTTGTGTGGCCATTTATCATCGACCAGAGGCTCATAAACCTCACCCCACATATGTTTCCTTGCCATAGATTACATTCTTGGATTTCTGGTGGAAACCATTTCTTGGTTAAAAACTCGTACGTGTTAGCCTTCGATATTATTGAAAATAGTCGTTCATGGCTATTTTCGACAAAAATGGGGGTTGTGTGGCCATTGATCATCGACCAGACGCTCATACACCTCACCCCACATATGTTTCCTTGCCATAGATCACATTCTTGGATTTATGGTGGAGACCATTTCTTGGTCAAAAATCCGTAGGTGTTAGCCTTCGGTATTATTGAAAATGGTCGTTCATGGCTATTTTCGACAAAAATGGGGGTTGTGTGGCCATTGATCGTCGACCAGACGCTCATACACCTCACCCCACATATGTTTCCTTGCCATAGATTACATTCTTGGATTTATGGTGGAGACCATTTCTTGGTCAAAAATCCGTAGGTGTTAGCCTTCGGTATTATTGAAAATGGTCGTTCATGGCTATTTTCGGCAAAATGGGGGTTCTGTGGCAATTGATCATCGACCAGATGCTCGTACACCTCACCCCACATATGTTTCCTTGCCATAGATCACATTCTTGGATTTCTGGTGGTGACCATTTCTTGGGCAAAAATCCGAATGTGTTAGCCTTTGGTATTTTTGAAAATGGTCATTCATGGCTATTTTCGACAAAAATGGGGGTTGTGTGGCCATTGATCTTCGACCAGAGGCTCATACACCTCACTACACATATGTTTCCTTGCCATAGATCACATTCTTGGATTTATGGTGGAGACCATTTCTTGGTCAAAAATCCGTAGGTGTTAGCCTTCAGTGTCATTGAAAATGGTCGTTCATGGCTATTTTCGACAAAAATTAGGGTTGTGTGGCCATTGATCGTCGACCAGAGGCTCATACACCTCACCCCACATATGTTTCCTTGCCATAGATCACATTCTTGGATTTCTGGTGGAGACCATTTCTTGGTCAAAAATCCGTAGGTGTTAGCCTTCGGTATTATTGAAAATGGTCATTCATGGCTATTTTCGGCAAAATGGGGGTTGTGTGGCCATTGATCGTCGACTAGAGGCTCATACACCTCACCCCACATATGTTTCCTTGCCATAGATCACATTCTTGGATTTCTGGTGGAAACCATTTCTTGGTCTAAAATCCGTAGGTGTTAGCCTCTAGTATTATTGAAAATGGTCGCTCATGGCTATTTTCAAGGTCGCTCATGGCTATTTTCATAAAAAATGGGGGTTGTGTGGCCATTGATCATCGACCAGAGGCTCGTAAACCTCACCCCGACCATTTCTTGGTCAAAAATCCGTAGGTGTTAGCCTTTGGTATTATTGAAAATGGTCGTTCATGGCTATTTTCGACAAAAATGGGGGTTGTGTGGCCATTGATCGTCGACCAGACGCTCATACACCTCACCCCACATATGTTTCCTTGTCGTAGATCACATTCTTGGATTTCTGGTGGAGACCATTTCTTGGTTAAAAATCCGTAGGTCTTAGCCTCTAGTATTATTGAAAATGGTCGCTCATGGCTATTTTCATAAAAAATGGGGGCTGTGTGGCCATTGATCATCGACCAGAGGCTCATACACCTCACCCCACATATGTTTCCTTGCCATAGATTACATTCTTGGATTTCTGGTGGAAACCATTTCTTGGTTAAAAACTCGTACGTGTTAGCCTTCGGTATTATTGAAAATGGTCATTCATGGCTATTTTCGACAAAAATGGGGGTTGTGTGGCCATTGATCATCGACCAGAGGCTCGTACACCTCACCCCACATATGTTTCCTTGCCATAGATCACATTCTTGGATTTCTGGTGGAGACCATTTCTTGGTCAAAAATCCGTACGTGTTAGCCTTTGGTATTTTTGAAAATGGTCATTCATGGCTATTTTCGACAAAAATGGGGGTTGTGTGGCCATTGATCATCGACTAGAGGCTCATACACCTCACCCCACATATGTTTCCTTGCCATAGATCACATTCTTGGATTTCTAGTGGAGACCATTTCTTGGTCAAAAATCCGTAGGTGTTAGCCTTCGGTATTATTGAAAATGGTCGTTCATGGCTATTTTCGACAAAAATGGGGGTTGTGTGGCCATTGATCATCGACCAGACGCTTATACACCTCACCCCACATATGTTTCCTTGCCATAGATCACATTCTTGGATTTCTGGTGGAGACCTTTTCTTGGTCCATAATCCGTAGGTGTTAGCCTCTAGTATTATTGAAAATGGTCGCTCATGGCTATTTTCAAGGTCGCTCATGGCTATTTTCATAAAAAATGGTGGTTGTGTGGCCATTTATCATCGACTAGAGGCTCATACACCTCACCCCACATATGTTTCCTTGCCATAGATTACATTCTTGGATTTCTGGTGGAAACCATTTCTTGGTTAAAAACTCGTACGTGTTAGCCTTCGGTATTATTGAAAATGGTCATTCATGGCTATTTTCGGCAAAATGAGGGTTGTGTGGCCATTGATCGTCGACCAGAGGCTCATACACCTCACCCCACATATGTTTCCTTGTCGTAGATCACATTCTTGGATTTCTGGTGGAGACCATTTCTTGGTAAAAAATCCGTAGGTGTTAGCCTTCGATATTATTGAAAATGGTCATTCATGGCTATTTTCGGCAAAATGGGGGTTGTGTGGCCATTGATCGTCGACAAGAGGCTCATACACCTCACCCCACATATGTTTCCTTGTCGTAGATCACATTCTTGGATTTCTGGTGGAGACCATTTCTTGGTCAAAAATCCGTAGGTGTTAGCCTTCGATATTATTGAAAATGGTCGTTCATGGCTATTTTCGACAAAAATGGGGGTTGTGTGGCCAATGATCATCGACCAGAGGCTCATACACCTCACCCCACATATGTTTCCTTGCCATAGATCACATTCTTGGATTTCTGGTGGAGACCATTTCTTGGTCAAAAATCCGTAGGTGTTAGCCTTCGGTATTATTGAAAATGGTCGTTCATGGCTATTTTCGACAAAAATGGGGGTTGTGTGGCCATTGATCATCGACCAGACGCTCATACACCTCACCCCACATATGTTTCCTTGCCATAGATTACATTCTTGGATTTCTGGTGGAAACCATTTCTTGGTTAAAAACTCGTACGTGTTAGCCTTCGGTATTATTGAAAATGGTCATTCATGGCTATTTTCGACAAAAATGGGGGTTGTGTGGCCATTGATCATCGACCAGAGGCTCGTACACCTCACCCCACATATGTTTCCTTGCCATAGATCACATTCTTGGATTTCTAGTGGAGACCATTTCTTGGTCAAAAATCCGTACGTGTTAGCCTTTGGTATTTTTGAAAATGGTCATTCATGTCTATTTTCGACAAAAATGGGGGTTGTGTGGCCATTGATCATCGACTAGAGGCTCATACACCTCACCCCACATATGTTTCCTTGCCATAGATCACATTCTTGGATTTCTGGTGGAGACCATTTCTTGGTCAAAAATCCGTAGGTGTTAGCCTTCGGTATTATTGAAAATGGTCGTTCATGGCTATTTTCGACAAAAATGGGGGTTGTGTGGCCATTGATCATCGACCAGACGCTTATACACCTCACCCCACATATGTTTCCTTGCCATAGATCACATTCTTGGATTTCTGGTGGAGACCTTTTCTTGGTCCAAAATCCGTAGGTGTTAGCCTCTAGTATTATTGAAAATGGTCGCTCATGGCTATTTTCAAGGTCGCTCATGGCTATTTTCATAAAAAATGGTGGTTGTGTGGCCATTTATCATCGACTAGAGGCTCATACACCTCACCCCACATATGTTTCCTTGCCATAGATTACATTCTTGGATTTCTGGTGGAAACCATTTCTTGGTTAAAAACTCGTACGTGTTAGCCTTCCGTATTATTGAAAATGGTCATTCATGGCTATTTTCGGCAAAATGGGGGTTGTGTGGCCATTGATCGTCGACCAGAGGCTCATACACCTCACCCCACATATGTTTCCTTGTCGTAGATCACATTCTTGGATTTCTGGTGGAGACCATTTCTTGGTAAAAAATCTGTAGGTGTTAGCCTTCGATATTATTGAAAATGGTCATTCATGGCTATTTTCGGCAAAATGAGGGTTGTGTGGCCATTGATCGTCGACAAGAGGCTCATACACCTCACCCCACATATGTTTCCTTGTCGTAGATCACATTCTTGGATTTCTGGTGGAGACCATTTCTTGGTCAAAAATCCGTAGGTGTTAGCCTTCGATATTATTGAAAATGGTCGTTCATGGCTATTTTCGACAAAAATGGGGGTTGTGTGGCCAATGATCATCGACCAGAGGCTCATACACCTCACCCCACATATGTTTCCTTGCCATAGATCACATTCTTGGATTTCTGGTGGAGACCATTTCTTGGTCAAAAATCCGTAGGTGTTAGCCTTCGGTATTATTGAAAATGGTCGTTCATGGCTATTTTCGACAAAAATGGGGGTTGTGTGGCCATTGATCATCGACCAGACGCTCATACACCTCACCCCACATATGTTTCCTTGCCATAGATCACATTCTTGGATTTCTGGTGGAGACCATTTCTTGGTCTAAAATCCGTAGGTGTTAGCCTCTAGTATTATTGAAAATGGTCGCTCATGGCTATTTTCAAGGTCGCTCATGGCTATTTTCATAAAAATGGGGGTTGTGTGGCCATTTATCATCGACTAGAGGCTCATAAACCTCACCCCACATATGTTTCCTTGCCATAGATCACATTCTTGGATTTCTGGTGGAGACCATTTCTTGGTCAAAAATCCGTAGGTGTTAGCCTTCGGTATTATTGTAAATGATCGTTCATGGCTATTTTCGACAAAAATGGTGGTTGTGTGGCCATTGATCATCGACCAGAGGCTCGTCCACCTCACCCCCATATGTTTCCTTGCAATAGATCACATTCTAGGATTTCTGGTGGAGACCATTTCTTGGTCTAAAATCCGTAGGTGTTAGCCTCTAGTATTATTGAAAATGGTCGCTCATGGCTATTTTCAAGGTCGCTCATGGCTATTTTCATAAAAAATGGGGGTTGTGTGGCCATTTATCATCGACTAGAGGCTCATAGACCTCACCCCACATATGTTTCCTTGCCATAGATTACATTCTTGGATTTCTGGTGGAAACCATTTCTTGGTTAAAAACTCGTACGTGTTAGCCTTCGGTATTATTGAAAATGGTCATTCATGGCTATTTTCGGCAAAATGGGGGTTGTGTGGCCATTGATCGTCGACCAGAGGCTCATACACCTCACCCCACATATGTTTCCTTGTCGTAGATCACATTCTTGGATTTCTGGTGGAGACCATTTCTTGGTCAAAAATCTGTAGGTGTTAGCCTTCGGTATTATTGAAAATGGTCGTTCATGGCTATTTTCGACAAAATGGGGGTTGTGTGGCAATTGATCATCGACCAGAGGCTCATACACCTCACCCCACATATGTTTCCTTGCCATAGATCACATTCTTGGATTTCTGGTGGAGACCATTTCTTGGTCAAAAATCCGTATGTGTTAGCCTTTGGTATTTTTGAAAATGGTCATTCATGGCTATTTTCGACAAAAATGGGGGTTGTGTGGCCATTGATCATCGACTAGAGGCTCATACACCTCACCCCAGATATGTTTCCTTGCCATAGATCACATTCTTGGATTTCTGGTGGAGACCATTTCTTGGTCAAAAATCCGTAGGTGTTAGCCTTCGGTATTATTGTAAATGGTCATTCATGGCTATTTTCGACAAAAATGAGGGTTGTGTGGCCATTGATCATCGACCAGAGGCTCATACACCTCACCCCACATATGTTTCCTTGCCATAGATCACATTCTTGGATTTCTGGTGGAGACCATTTCTTGGTCAAAAATCCGTAGGTCTTAGCCTCTAGTATTATTGAAAATGGTCTCTCATGGCTATTTTCATAAAAATTGGGGGTTGTGTGGCCATTGATCATCGACCAGAGGCTCGTACACCTCACCCCACATATGTTTCCTTGCCATAGATCACATTCTTGGATTTCTGGTGGAGACCATTTCTTGGTCAAAAATCCGTAGGTGTTAGCCTTCGATATTATTGAAAATGGTCGTTCATGGCTATTTTCGACAAAAATGGGGGTTGTGTGGCCATTGATCATCGACTAGAGGCTCATACACCTCACCCCACATATGTTTCCTTGCCATAGATCACATTCTTGGATTTCTGGTGGAGACCATTTCTTGGTCAAAAATCCGTAGGTCTTAGCCTCTAATATTATTGAAAATGGTCGCTCATGGCTATTTTCATAAAAAAATGGGGGTTGTGTGGCCATTTATCATCGACTAGAGGCTCATAAATCTCACCCCACATATGTTTCCTTGCCATAGATCACATTCTTGGATTTCTGGTGGAGACCATTTCTTGGTCAAAAATCCGTAGGTGTTAGCCTTCGGTATTATTGAAAATGGTCGTTCATGGCTATTTTCGACAAAAATGGGGGTTGTGTGGCCATTGATCATCGACCAGACGCTCATACACCTCACCCCACATATGTTTCCTTGCCATAGATCACATTCTTGGATTTCTGGTGGAGACCATTTCTTGGTCTAAAATCCGTAGGTGTTGGCATCTAGTATTATTGAAAATGGTCGCTCATGGCTATTTTCAAGGTCGCTCATGGCTATTTTCATAAAAATGGGGGTTGTGTGGCCATTTATCATCGACTAGAGGCTCATAAACCTCACCCCACATATGTTTCATTGCCATAGATTACATTCTTGGAATTCTGGTGGAAACCATTTCTTGGTTAAAAACTCGTACGTGTTAGCCTTCGGTATTATTGAAAATGGTCATTCATGGCTATTTTCGGCAAAATGGGGGTTGTGTGGCCATTGATCGTCGACCAGAGGCTCATACACCTCACCCCACATATGTTTCCTTGTCGTAGATCACATTCTTGGATTTCTGGTGGAGACCATTTCTTGGTCAAAAATCCGTAGGTGTTAGCCTTCGATATTATTGAAAATGGTCGTTCATGGCTATTTTCGACAAAAATGGGGGTTGTGTGGCCATTGATCATCGACCATAGGCTCATACACCTCACCCCACATATGTTTCCTTGCCATAGATCACATTCTTGGATTTCTGGTGGAGACCATTTCTTGGTCAAAAATCCGTAGGTGTTAGCCTTCGGTATTATTGTAAATGGTCATTCATGGCTATTTTCGACAAAAATGGGGGTTGTGTGGCCATTGATCATCAACGAGAGGCTCATACACCTCACCCCACATATGTTTCCTTGCCATAGATCACATTCTTGGATTTCTGGTGGAGACCATTTCTTGGTCAAAAATCCGTAGGTCTTAGCCTCTAGTATTATTGAAAATGGTCGCTCATGGCTATTTTCATAAAAAATGGGGGTTGTGTGGCCATTGATCATCGACCAAGCCATGAACGACCATTTTCAAAAATACCAAAGGCTAACACGTACGGATTTTTGACCAAGAAATGGTCTCCACCAGAAATCCAAGAATGTGATCTATGGCAAGGAAACATATGTCGGGTGAGGTTTATGAACCTCTAGTCGATGAAAATGGCCACACAACCCCCATTTTTTATGAAAATAGCCATGAGCGACCTTGAAAATAGCCATGAGCGACCATTTTCAATAATACTAGAGGCTAACACCTACGGATTTTAGACCATGAAATGGTCTCCACCAGAAATCCAAGAATGTGATCTATGGCAAGGAAACATATGTGGGGTGAGGTGTATGAGCGTCTGGTCGATGATCAATGGCCACACAACCCCCATTTTTGTCGAAAATAGCCATGAACGACCATTTTCAATAATACCGAAGGCTAACACCTACAGATTTTTGACCAAGAAATGGTCTCCACCAGAAATCCAAGAATGTGATCTATGGCAAGGAAACATATGTGGGGTGAGGTGTATGAGCCTCTGGTCGATGATCAATGGCCACACAACCCCCATTTTTGTCGAAAATAGCCATGAACGACCATTTTCAATAATATCGAAGGCTAACACCTACGGATTTTTGACCAAGAAATGGTCTCCACCAGAAATCCAAGAATGTGATCTACGACAAGGAAACATATGTGGGGTGAGGTGTATGAGCCTCTGGTCGACGATCAATGGCCACAGAACCCCCATTTTGTCGAAAATAGCCATGAGCGACCATTTTCAATAATATTAGAGGCTAAGACCTACGGATTTTTGACCAAGAAATGGTCTCCACCAGAAATCCAAGAATGTGATCTATGGCGAGGAAACATATGTGGGGTGAGGTGTATGAGCCTCTGGTCGATGATCAATGGCCACACAACCCCCATTTTTGTCGAAAATAGCCATGAACGACCATTTTCAATAATACCGAAGGCTAACACCTACGGATTTTTGACCAAGAAATGGTCTCCACCAGAAATCCAAGAATGTGATCTATGGCAAGGAAACATATGTGGGGTGAGGTGTACGAGCCTCTGGTCGATGATCAATGGCCACAGAACCCCCATTTTGCCGAAAATAGCCATGAACGACCATTTTCAATAATACCGAAGGCTAACACCTACGGATTTTTGACCAAGAAATGGTCTCCACCAGAAATCCAAGAATGTGATCTATGGCAAGGAAACATATGTGGGGTGAGGTGTACGAGCCTCTGGTCGATGATCAATGGCCACAGAACCCCCATTTTGCCGAAAATAGCCATGAACGACCATTTTCAATAATACCGAAGGCTAACACGTACGAGTTTTTGACCAAGAAATGGTCTCCACCAGAAATCCAAGAATGTGATCTATGGCAAGGAAACATATGTGGGGTGAGGTGTATGAGCCTCTGGTTGATGATCAATGGCCACACAACCCCCATTTTTGTCGAAAATAGCCATGAACGACCATTTTCAATAATATCGAAGGCTAACACCTACGGTTTTTTGACCAAAAAATTGGTCTCCACCAGAAATCCAAGAATGTGATCTACGACAAGGAAACTTATGTGGGGTGAGGTGTATGAGCCTCTGGTCGACGATCAATGGCCACACAACCCCCATTTTGCCGAAAATAGCCATGAATGACCATTTTCAATAATACCGAAGGCTAACACGTACGCGTTTTTAACCAAGAAATGGTTTCCACCAGAAATCCAAGAATGTAATCTATGGCAAGGAAACATATGTGGGGTGAGGTTTATGAGCCTCTAGTCGATGATAAATGGCCACACAACCCCCATTTTTTATGAAAATAGCCATGAGCGACCTTGAAAATAGCCATGAGCGACCATTTTCAATAATACTAGAGGCTAACACCTACGGATTTTAGACCAAGAAATGGTCTCCACCAGAAATCCAAGAATGTGATCTATGGCAAGGAAACAAATGTGGGGTGAGGTGTATGAGCGTCTGGTCGATGATCAATGGCCACACAACCCCCATTTTTGTCGAAAATAGCCATGAACGACCATTTTCAATAATACCGAAGGCTAACACCTACGGATTTTTGACCAAGAAATGGTCTCCACCAGAAATCCAAGAATGTGATCTATGGCAAGGAAACAAATGTGGGGTGAGGTGTATGAGCGTCTGGTCGATGATCAATGGCCACACAACCCCCATTTTTGTCGAAAATAGCCATGAACGACCATTTTCAATAATACCGAAGGCTAACACCTACGGATTTTTGACCAAGAAATGGTCTCCACCAGGAATCCAAGAATGTGATCTATGGCAAGGAAACATATGTGGGGTGAGGTGTATGATCCTCTGGTCGATGATCAATGGCCACACATCCCCCATTTTGCCGAAAATAGCCATGAACGACCATTTTCAATAATACCGAAGGCTAACACGTACGAGCTTTTAACCAAGAAATGGTCTCCACCAGAAATCCAAGAATGTGATCTATGGCAAGGAAACATATGTGAGGTGAGGTTTATGAGCCTCTAGGTGATGATAAATGGCCACACAACCACCATTTTTTATGAAAATAGCCATGAGCGACCATTTTCAATAATACTAGAGGCTAAGACCTACGGATTTTAGACCAAGAAATGGTCTCCACTAGAAATCCAAGAATGTGATCTATGGCAAGGAAACATATGTGGGGTGAGGTGAATGAGCATCTGGTCGATGATCAATGGCCACACACCCCCATTTTTGTCGAAAATAGCCATGAACGACCATTTTCAATAATACCGAAGGCTAAGACCTACGGATTTTTGACCAAGAAATGGTCTCCACCAGAAATCCAAGAATGTGATCTATGGCAAGGAAACATATGTGGGGTGAGGTGTATGAGCCTCTAGTCGATGATCAATGGCCACACAACCCCCATTTTTGTCGAAAATAGCCATGAACGACCATTTTCAATAATACCGAAGGCTAACACCTACGGATTTTTGACCAAGAAATGGTCTCCACCAGAAATCCAAGAATGTGATCTATGGCAAGGAAACATATGTGGGGTGAGGTGTATGAGCCTCTGGTCGATGATCAATGGCCACACAACCCCCATTTTGCCGAAAATAGCCATGAATGACCATTTTCAATAATACCGAAGGCTAACACGTACGAGTTTTTAACCAAGAAATGGTTTCCACCAGAAATCCAAGAATGTAATCTATGGCAAGGAAACATATGTGGGGTGAGGTTTATGAGCCTCTAGTCGATGATAAATGGCCACACAACCCCCATTTTTTATGAAAATAGCCATGAGCGACCTTGAAAATAGCCATGAGCGACCATTTTCAATAATACTAGAGGCTAACACCTACGGATTTTAGACCAAGAAATGGTCTCCACCAGAAATCCAAGAATGTGATCTATGGCAAGGAAACATATGTGGGGTGAGGTGTATGAGCGTCTGGTCGATGATCAATGGCCACACAACCCCCATTTTTGTCGAAAATAGCCATGAACGACCATTTTCAATAATACCGAAGGCTAACACCTACGGATTTTTGACCAAGAAATGGTCTCCACCAGAAATCCAAGAATGTGATCTATGGCAAGGAAACAAATGTGGGGTGAGGTGTATGAGCGTCTGGTCGATGATCAATGGCCACACAACCCCCATTTTTGTCGAAAATAGCCATGAACGACCATTTTCAATAATACCGAAGGCTAACACCTACGGATTTTTGACCAAGAAATGGTCTCCACCAGGAATCCAAGAATGTGATCTATGGCAAGGAAACAAATGTGGGGTGAGGTGTATGAGCGTCTGGTCGATGATCAATGGCCACACAACCCCCATTTTTGTCGAAAATAGCCATGAACGACCATTTTCAATAATACCGAAGGCTAACACCTACGGATTTTTGACCAAGAAATGGTCTCCACCAGAAATCCAAGAATGTGATCTATGGCAAGGAAACAAATGTGGGGTGAGGTGTATGAGCGTCTGGTCGATGATCAATGGCCACACAACCCCCATTTTTGTCGAAAATAGCCATGAACGACCATTTTCAATAATACCGAAGGCTAACACCTACGGATTTTTGACCAAGAAATGGTCTCCACCAGGAATCCAAGAATGTGATCTATGGCAAGGAAACATATGTGGGGTGAGGTGTATGATCCTCTGGTCGATGATCAATGGCCACACAACCCCCATTTTGCCGAAAATAGCCATGAACGACCATTTTCAATAATACCGAAGGCTAACACGTACGAGCTTTTAACCAAGAAATGGTCTCCACCAGAAATCCAAGAATGTGATCTATGGCAAGGAAACATATGTGGGGTGAGGTTTATGAGCCTCTAGGTGATGATAAATGGCCACACAACCACCATTTTTTATGAAAATAGCCATGAGCGACCATTTTCAATAATACTAGAGGCTAAGACCTACGGATTTTAGACCAAGAAATGGTCTCCACTAGAAATCCAAGAATGTGATCTATGGCAAGGAAACATATGTGGGGTGAGGTGAATGAGCATCTGGTCGATGATCAATGGCCACACACCCCCATTTTTGTCGAAAATAGCCATGAACGACCATTTTCAATAATACCGAAGGCTAAGACCTACGGATTTTTGACCAAGAAATGGTCTCCACCAGAAATCCAAGAATGTGATCTATGGCAAGGAAACATATGTGGGGTGAGGTGTATGAGCCTCTAGTCGATGATCAATGGCCACACAACCCCCATTTTTGTCGAAAATAGCCATGAACGACCATTTTCAATAATACCGAAGGCTAACACCTACGGATTTTTGACCAAGAAATGGTCTCCACCAGAAATCCAAGAATGTGATCTATGGCAAGGAAACATATGTGGGGTGAGGTGTATGAGCCTCTGGTCGATGATCAATGGCCACACAACCCCCATTTTGCCGAAAATAGCCATGAATGACCATTTTCAATAATACCGAAGGCTAACACGTACGAGTTTTTAACCAAGAAATGGTTTCCACCAGAAATCCAAGAATGTAATCTATGGCAAGGAAACATATGTGGGGTGAGGTTTATGAGCCTCTAGTCGATGATAAATGGCCACACAACCCCCATTTTTTATGAAAATAGCCATGAGCGACCTTGAAAATAGCCATGAGCGACCATTTTCAATAATACTAGAGGCTAACACCTACGGATTTTAGACCAAGAAATGGTCTCCACCAGAAATCCAAGAATGTGATCTATGGCAAGGAAACATATGTGGGGTGAGGTGTATGAGCGTCTGGTCGATGATCAATGGCCACACAACCCCCATTTTTGTCGAAAATAGCCATGAACGACCATTTTCAATAATACCGAAGGCTAACACCTACGGATTTTTGACCAAGAAATGTCTGCACCAGAAATCCAAGAATGTGATCTATGGCAAGGAAACATATGTGGGTTGAGGTGTATGAGCCTCTAGTCGATGATCAATGGCCACACAACCCCCATTTTTGTCGAAAATAGCCATGAATGACCATTTTCAAAAATACCAAAGGCTAACACGTACGGATTTTTAACCAAGAAATGGTCTCCACCAGAAATCCAAGAATGTGATCTATGGCAAGGAAACATATGTGGGGTGAGGTGTACGAGCCTCTGGTTGATGATCAATGGCCACACAACCCCCATTTTGCCGAAAATAGCCATGAATGACCATTTTCAATAATATCGAAGGCTAACACGTACGAGTTTTTAACCAAGAAATGGTTTCCACCAGAAATCCAAGAATGTAATCTTTGGCAAGGAAACATATGTGGGGTGAGGTTTATGAGCCTCTAGTCGATGATAAATGGCCACACAACCCCCATTTTTTATGAAAATAGCCATGAGCGACCTTGAAAATAGCCATGAGCGACCATTTTCAATAATACTAGAGGCTAACACCTACGGATTTTAGAACAAGAAATGGTCTCCACCAGAAATCCAAGAATGTGATCTATGGCAAGGAAACATATGTGGGGTGAGGTGTATGAGCGTCTGGTCGATGATCAATGGCCACACAACCCCCATTTTTGTCGAAAATAGCCATGAACGACCATTTTCAATAATACCGAAGGCTAACACCTACGGATTTTTGACCAAGAAATGGTCTCCACCAGAAATCCAAGAATGTGATCTATAGCAAGGAAACATATGTGGGGTGAGGTGTATGAGCCTCTGGTCGACGATCAATGGCCACACAACCCTAATTTTTGTCGAAAATAGCCATGAACGACCATTTTCAATGACACTGAAGGCTAACACCTACGGATTTTTGACCAAGAAATGGTCTCCACCATAAATCCAAGAATGTGATCTATGGCAAGGAAACATATGTGTAGTGAGGTGTATGAGCCTCTGGTCGAAGATCAATGGCCACACAACCCCCATTTTTGTCAAAAATAGCCATGAATGACCATTTTCAAAAATAGCAAAGGCTAACACGTACGGATTTTTGACCAAGAAATGGTCTCCACCAGAAATCCAAGAATGTGATCAATGGCAAGGAAACATATGTGGGGTGAGGTGTACGAGCCTCTGGTCGATAATGAATGGTCACACAACCCCCATTTTGCCGAAAATAGCCATGAACGACCATTTTCAATAATACCGAAGGCTAACACGTACGAGTTTTTAACCAAGAAATGGTCTCCACCAGAAATCCAAGAATGTGATCTATGGCAAGGAAACATATGTGGGGCGAGGTTTATGAGCCTCTAGTCGATGATAAATGGCCACACAACCCCCATTTTTTATGAAAATAGCCATGAGCGACCTTGAAAATAGCCATGAGCGACCATTTTCAATAATACTAGAGGCTAACACCAATGGATTTTAGACCAAGAAATGGTCTCCACCAGAAATCCAAGAATGTGATCTATGACAAGGAAACATATGTGGGGTGAGGTGTATGAGCGTCTGGTCGATGATCAATGGCCACACAACCCCCATTTTTGTCGAAAATAGCCATGAACGACCATTTTCAATAATACCGAAGGCTAACACCTACGGATTTTTGACCAAGAAATGGTCTCCACCAGAAATCCAAGAATGTGATCTATGGCAAGGAAACATATGTGGGGTGAGGTGTATGAGCCTCTGGTCGATGATCAATGGCCACACAACCCCCATTTTTGTCGAAAATAGCCATGAACGACCATTTTCAATAATACCGAAGGCTAACACCTACGGATTTTTGACCAAGAAATGGTCTCCACCAGAAATCCAAGAACGTGATCTATGGCAAGGAAACATATGTGGGGTGAGGTGTATGAGCGTCTGGTCGATGATCAATGGCCACACAACCCCCATTTTTGTCGAAAATAGCCATGAATGACCATTTACAATAATACCGAAGGCTAACACCTACGGATTTTTGACCAAGAAATGGTCTCCACCAGAAATCCAAGAATGTGATCTATGGAAAGGAAACATATGTGGGGTGAGGTGTACGAGCCTTTGGTCGATGATCAATGGCCACAGAACCCCCATTTTGCCGAAAATAGCCATGAACGACCATTTTCAATAATACCGAAGGCTAACACGTACGAGTTTTTGACCAAGAAATGGTCTCCACCAAAAATCCAAGAATGTGATCTATGGCAAGGAAACATATGTGGGGTGAGGTGTACGAGCCTCTGGTTGATGATCAATGGCCACACAACCCCCATTTTGCCGAAAATAGCCATGAATGACCATTTTCAATAATACCGAAGGCTAACACGTACGAGTTTTTAACCAAGAAATGGTTTCCCCCAGAAATCCAAGAATGTAATCTATGGCAAGGAAACATATGTGGGGTGAGGTTTATGAGCCTCTAGTCGATGATAAATGGCCACACAACCCCCATTTTTTATGAAAATAGCCATGAGCGACCTTGAAAATAGCCATGAGCGACCATTTTCAATAATACTAGAGGATAACACTTTGACGGAACCTCCCAAGTAATTAGGCCCACCTACAGTTGTCCTTGTCTCACAGACATCAGACAACCCTGTAGGTGCCCCTGAACTACTTGACAAGTTCGGTATCTTTCCTTACCTTACCAGGAGCGTCTCACCCATCTTGTAGACATTACAGAACATCGGAGATAAAGAAATGCGGAAGCGAATTACATAAACTTACATTTTATTTCAAAAGCAAGCTTGAGTTATTTTTATTACAGACCAGCCTAAAAGTGAGTGCATAGAGTAATATTATACAAACCAGGGAGGCAAAAACTCCTCCCGAGAAGACAAAAGCAAAAGATCCTAGGTGGAGGACCGAGTCCTCCCGCACTTCAGTCTTGATTTTCTTCTTTTGGAACCACCTTGGCACAGAAGCAGCAAAAGTCTGCTACTTCCTCACCTAAAAACAACGAAGGGATAAACCCTGAGTATGGAATACTCAGCAAGTCTTACCCGACTAAAGAAAAGACTCTCAAGGGTATGCTGGCTATATGGGAGTCAAGGTAAGGCTTTTCAATATTCAAAGACTCTGTTTTTGCAGAAATGCTTACTAAAGTGGATCCTTAAAAATCCAGTTTTATTTGTCAAGTTAAGTGAAATTACCTGCACTAGAGTTCTTTCTACCCTAGTTCAATCACTGGTCCTGCGCTAGCCAATTTCTTAACAAGAGCCCATCGTCTTTAGTGGAATGCTACGTGTAGGGTAGTGACCAAGTCTTCATAACCGCGAAGGTACGGCGATCCGAATCGATTATACTCAGCTGAGGATCTCCAATCACACGACATATGTAGCACTTAACCCTTGCATATGTCAACACGCCACCGGGGTTCTTAAGACCGGATCAGGTTCACGCAGACCGAGAGCACAGATACACCACCGTCCAGCCTCTTGCCACGGAGGGTACACGCTACTCTCGCCACCGCTCCACGCCCATCTCGTGTTGTCTTATTCCGGCCTTAGTCTGCCCGAGGCAAGGCTTACCCATGACGAGGCATGTGACCAGCTAAAGGGTCCTCGATCAACAAGCCTACATCGAGACGGTCCTTAATCGACTCAGACGGAGACACTACACCGAGACTCTCTTCTCGTGCAAGTCACCCGCCCGGTCTCAGCTTAATCATTTCAAACCCAAAGTTGGTACCTGGCAGAGGTACATCTTTTCCGATGTTGAACCTATCAAGGCCTTTGATAGATCCATCATCAAATTTTATTTTCGAAAAACTTCCCACCCACTTTTGCCACATCATATTTTGTAAAAACAAAACCTTTTGTTTTTCTAAAGCAAAGCTAAGCATAGTAAAACCTTTTGTAAAACAGGATTTCAAGGGGGGTAATCAAGATCAAGGAAGGTAATGCAGGAATTGTTTAACAATCAACTCCTATAACTTAATGCAGCAAGCAAGTGAGAAAGATTTTAAAAACATCAAGGGAGGTGGCAAATGCACCGGGGCTTGCCTTCGTTAACAGGTGATTCAGGCTCGGATCCACAGATATCGAAGTAGAAACTATTCCCGGCCTGAGTGTCCAAAGGTGGTTGTACTTGCTCTTCGGGGACTTCTACCTCTTCTTCACGTTCTAATCATAACCATACATAAGTATAAGAATGGATTCCATGGGATGCTCATGAGGATGCAAAGACAACATAAACTTATTATTTATGTCTTGAATACAACTTGCCTTCACGGAGTTCCGGGAACTTAGGGTTTCCGGAGTCGGTAAAGGAGTTCATAGGGCAGGGGGGTGGTTTTGGGTTCTAGTTATCAAACATGGTCCAAATCAACTCAAACTTTACCCAAGGCTTCTAAATATTGTATAACACTCATATAAAAATTTTGGGCATTTTAGGACTTACCAATTATTTTCTAAAAATCTATAATCAACATTTTTATCTATTTTAAATACCCTAAAATTTCTTACTTTCACTAAAAATCACCAACTTATTTTTATTAAATACTATAGAAAATAACAAACCTAGGCAAATTAGTTTCACAATTTTAGCATTTTTCTACATTTTTCTACACATTTTTAAAGTTTGCTAGAAATAGAAAAAGAAAAAGATTAAGGGGAACTGGGCCGGATTCAGCCCAGCGGCCCAAGACCAGGGAGGAAAGCGCCCGCGCGCGCGATGGCGGCTTTGCAGAAAAGCCCTCGAGGTCTTATCTAACAGGAAACGGGTTCGGTTACTATTTCCTGGGGTCACTGACAACTTGCAGATAAGCCCTCCATGTTCTATTTCTTCGCAGTGGGAGGTCCACGACAACGGCCGCGCGGAGGATGAACTCCGGTGAGGTTGTGCCGGCGAATTTAAGCAACGGCCGGTGCTCCCGAGCGGCGTACACCGGATTAAACCCTCCCAGAACGATTCCCCTAACTTAATTTCACGATTGGTAAGCTATCACGCCCTGTCCACGTAAACCGCGAACGATGAGGACATTGGTACGTGTTCCCGGTGATCCCTGGCGGTCCGGTTCAATTAAAGGGTTCGAGGGGTTTGCGGGGTACCTACGGAGGCTAGAACAAGCGGCAGAGGGACTTGATCTCACCTGAATCGAGCTGGCCACGGTGAGGTCTTCTTCGCGGTGGCGGAGAACCAAATTGGGGGGAATTCAAAATTTGTGCTCGCTAGTGGGGGATTTGGGATGCAGGTGGGTGCAGTAGCTGCTTGGGAACATGGCGGAGCTGGGGGCACGGTCTATTTATAGAGCCCACGAGCGGTGGTGACCAATTTAAGCGGCTAGCGGAGGTGGCCGGAGATAAGGAAGAAGACGTCGCGGTGAAATCGTGGCAAATGGCGTGGCAAGCTCCCCGTCGACGATGGGATGGCCTAGAGGAGTCACGACGGCACGGTGTAAAGACAGAGCCACGCGGCGGACGCCGGTGA
The DNA here is from genome assembly GCF_902167145.1 of Zea mays. NCBI lineage: Eukaryota > Viridiplantae > Streptophyta > Magnoliopsida > Poales > Poaceae > Zea > Zea mays. The sequence continues at coordinate 80,074 of NW_023367376.1, forward strand.
TGGCTCAACGGCGGTGAAATCCTTATCCGAGGGATCGGTGAGCAAGGGGGAATGGACTATGGCGGGCCGAGGTGGCATCCAGCTCACCGGCGGGAAAGATTTTTACCGGGCGGAACTTATCCGATGGCCACCGAGCACGAATCATGACGAGCCGCGATCAACGGCGACGGCTACCGGCGACGAGCACGGGGGAGATCTTCTTCAGTTAATCAGGCACTGTACCATGGCGATTTTCAGTTTACGACGCCTGACAGAGCATCTTTAGAGCAACTTTTTCTCAAATCTTCATGGCAACAGGTCCAAACCTCTGCAGCAATATTGTAGTGCTATAAACCAGCTACATCTTTGCTATATGGTATTTTCACAAAAAGGCAGCAGATCATGCATGAACTTGGTCTTGAAGTTGCCATCAGTCCACTGTCAGTCTGAATTTTCAGACTTAGATAGCCTGACAGTCCAACTTCAAGCAAGATTATCTCCCAATTTCTCACAAGAGCAAGGCTTGTACTCTTGAGCAAAATTATTCTCCTTTGAATGCTCTACAACTTTGGTGTGGTGACCTAGGGCAAAAACCCTATGCTTTGAAAGTTACAAAGCCCTAAAATGGAGCCTTTAACACTGAATTTCAGACTTAGTGTAGAACTCAAATGAGGTCCATTTTGCACTTAAGTCCAAATCTCAGGGTTTGGCTTGTAAATTCACATATTTGTGAACCAAATGACTTTATATGTCCAAACATAGTAGTTTTTACACTTTAGTCCAAATGTGCATCAATTTTGCACATAAGCCCCTAGGGTTTAGACTTAGGGTTTCCCAGGGTTTCAATTAGGGTTTCTGGTATCCCAGGGGTATAAAAGTGATTCAAGTTTATTCTTAGGGTTATTTTATGACTTTTACCCTAAAATATTTAGGTTTTCATAACTTGGGTTAAATTTTATCCCTTTAACCACTATTTAGGGTTAAGTCCATTAATCAGGGTTCTATTTGCAAAAACAGTAAAACAATACAACTTGTTTGAAATTTTTGCCTAGTGAATGCACTCTAGGTGTGTCACACATATGCAATGTCAATGCTTATGATGTCATGCTCAAGTTTTAGTTACAGTAACACCAGGGGTGTTACATCCTTCCCCCCATAAAAGAATCTCGTCCCGAGATTAAAAATCCTAGGGTAAGTAATGGTAAAGGAAACGCATCACATTTTTATTTCCTTATTTTTGGTACAAGATAGGGGTGATGTGGGGGTTACTTCTTTATTACAACAGCTATACAGGCTTTACAATTTACATGAGGCTAAAAAGCCTGGGAAATTCTTATCTAAGAAGTCTTGGGTTTCCCATGTAGCCTCATCTTCCAAATGCTGGTTCCACTGTATCTTGTAGAACTTGAGAATCTTTCTTCGGGTGACCCTGTCCTTTTGATCCAGAACTCGAATAGGATGTTCCGAGTATGTTAAATCTGGTTCCAGGACAACATCAGTCACTTCAACGGTTCGATCAGGAACCCTAAGACACTTCTTCAATTGTGACACGTGGAATACATTATGCACAGCAGACAATGTTTCGGGGAGCTGAAGTCGATACGCCACTGGCCCATATCTTTCCAGAATAAGAAAAGGACCAATATATCGTGGTGCAAGTTTTCCTTTAACTCCGAAACGCGATACGCCCTTCATTGGTGAGACCTTCAAGTAGACATAGTCTCCTTCAAGAAAATATAAGGGCATTCGCCGTTTGTCTGCATAACTCTTTTGCCGTGCTTGAGCTTTCTTCATATTATGGATAATTCTCTGAACCTTTTCTTCAACCTCTTTCACCATATCAGGTCTAAAGAAGTATCTTTCTCCAGGTTCAGACCAATTTAGCGGAGTTCGACACCGTCGCCCATACAAAGCTTCAAAAGGTGCCATCTTGATGCTTTCTTGATAACTATTATTGTATGAAAACTCCGCCAAAGGTAAACATTCATCCCATTTTAGTGAGAAATCCAGGACACATGCCCGTAGCATATCTTCAAGTATTTGGTTCACTCTCTCAGTTTGTCCACTGGTTTGAGGATGATAGGCCGAACTGTGGAGCAGTTTAGTACCCAGGAATTTATGAAGTTCTTCCCAGAATTTAGATACGAATTGAGGTCCACGATCCGACACTATGGTCTTTGGAACACCATGCAAACTGAGAATACGGGTAATGTATAACTCCGCATAGGTAATGACGGGATATTTAACTTTGACCGGGAGAAAGTGGGCGATCTTTGTAAGTCGATCGATGATAACCCAGATGGAGTCAAAACCTTTTGCGGTTCTGGGCAATCCCACAATGAAGTCCATGCTGATGTCTTCCCATTTCCATGTTGGGATTGGCAAAGATTGTAATGGACCAGCAGTTTTCATGTGTATGGCCTTGACACGTCTGCAGGTGTCACACTTAGCCACATAGCGTGCAATTTCAATCTTCATCTTTGTCCACCAGTAATGTTGATTTAAATCTTGATACATCTTAGTGCTTCCGGGATGAATAGAATAACGACTAAGATGTGCTTCATCCAGAATTTGCTGGCGGAGCTCTTCGTTCTTTGGCACAACTATGCGGTTTTTAAACCATATCACACCTTGATCGTCTTCTTTGAAACACTTGGCTGTTCCAGCCCTTATCTTTTCTCGTATGTGCTTCATACCCAGATTATCCTTTTGAGCATCAATTATTCTTTGCAAAATGATTGACTCAAGCTTTAACTGATTTAGAGTCCCTTGTTGAATGATCCCCAGGTTTAGCTTTTCCATTTCTTGACATAAAGTGTTCTCGAAGATCATTGCCATAAGACAGTGGCAGGAAGTCTTACGACTCAATGCATCTGCCACCACATTGGCCTTGCCTGGGTGATAATGGATCTCCAGTTCATAGTCTTTGATGAGCTCAAGCCATCGTCTTTGTCTCATATTTAACTCTGACTGGGTGAAGATGTACTTCAAACTTTTATGATCTGTATATATGTGACAGATATTTCCCAGCAGATAGTGACGCCAAATCTTTAGGGCATGAACCACAACAGCTAACTCCAGATCATGAGTTGGATAGTGCTCCTCATGTCGGCGCAACTGCCTTGAAGCATACGCAATCACTCGGCCCTCTTGCATCAGTACACAGCCGAGCCCACTGCCAGATGCATCACAATATACGTCAAAAGGTTTAGTGATGTCCGGTTGAGCTAATACCGGAGCAGTGGTCAATAGTGTCTTCAGTTGCTCAAAGGCTTCATTACATTTAGAAGACCAATTGAACTTAGCATCATTCTTCAATAAACTTGTGATTGGCCTCACAAGCTTAGAAAAATCTGGTATGAATCTGCGATAATACCCAGCTAGTCCAAGAAAACTCCGGACTTGGTGAACAGTTGTTGGGGGTTTCCACTCCAGAATATCTTTGACCTTGCTAGGATCTACCGCAATTCCTTTAGCTGATAATACGTGCCCCAAAAATTGAATTTCTTCCAGCCAGAACGCGCACTTGCTGAACTTGGCATAAAGCTGATGTTCCCTGAGGCGCGTCAATACAATCCGTAAATGCTGAGCATGCTCCTCTTCATTTTTAGAATATATCAAGATATCATCGATGAAGACTACCACGAATTTGTCCAACTCGGGCATGAACACCGAGTTCATTAAATAAGTGAAATGGGCAGGAGCATTTGTGAGCCCGAAAGACATCACCAAGTATTCAAACAATCCATACCGCGTAGTGAATGCGGTCTTCGGTATATCCTCGGGCCGAATACGGATCTGATGATAGCCCGACCTGAGATCAATTTTAGAAAATACCCTCGCCCCAGTCAGTTGATCAAATAAGATGTCGATCCTTGGAAGAGGGTACTTATTCTTAATAGTGACCTCATTTAGGGGTCGATAATCCACGCACATTCTCAAGGTTTGATCTTTCTTCTTAACAAAAATGGCGGGACAACCCCACGGGGACGAGCTTGGCCGGATAAATCCCTTATTCAGCAGGTCTTGTAATTGAATCTTCAATTCTGCCAATTCATTAGGGGGCATACGGTACGATCTTCGGGAAATCGGAGCCGTACCGGGCTTTAGCTCAATCACAAATTCTACATCTCTTTCAGGGGGTAGTCCAGGCAAATCTTCCGGAAACACATCTGGAAACTCACATACTACCGGAATGTTCTTGATCTCCGGTACAATGGCTTCATAGACTCTACCAGAAGCTTTGGCTGGATTGGTTGCGGGGAGAGTCAAGAAAATCTCTTCTTGGTTATAGCTCAACCTGACGGTTCTGAGTTCAGTGTTGAGAATTGCCTTATGTTGGGTTAACCAGTTCATACCCAAGATTACATCTATATCTTGGCCTTTCAGAACGATCATATTAGCAGGAAAGTTCCGTTCGGCCATTGTTACTGGCACTCCATAGGCCACTTCTTTAGTATAAATGTGTCCCCCAGGTGAATGTATTTTAAATCCCTCCTTTGATTCATGGTATGCAATATGATGTTGCTCCACAAATGTCTTGCTAATGAAGGTATGCGAAGCACCAGAATCAAAAAGAATTATTGCAGGGTGACTGGCCACGGGAAACGTACCCATCATCACCGGCTCTCCCTCCGGTGTGGTAGCCACTTGCGTATAATATACTCGCCCCGTTCTCTTGGTATTCTTGCCCGAAGTACTTCCCTTGCCTGGAGCTGAATTTCCCGATCCTTGCTGATTATTAGCCTGATTTTGCCTTGGATAGGGACAATCTTTAATAAAATGCCCAGATTTGCCACAGTTAAAACATCCAGTTGAAGAACTTGGCAACGCAGGGAATCGAGTGCCTGGGGCACCCGGCTGTTTTGGGGTAGTGGGGGCAGTGTTGGGGCGGATAATAATGGGCTGTTTGAAGGGAAATGAAGGTGGACGAGAAAAAGGGCGATTTTGGTTTGAGGGTCGAATCACAAACCGTGGTTTCTTCGCCTGGCCCTGATTAGGCCGATCACCACTGAATCCCTTACTTTTCCCAGAATTTGCATATTTGGCTTCCACAGATAAGGCTGTGCTGACAGCCTTTCCATAAGTAAGATCAATACATGCAGCCATTTTTCGCTGCATCCGGTCGTTCAGTCCTCTCATAAAACAATTCTTCTTTTTCAAATCCGTATTCACCTGATCAATTGCGTATTGTGACAGGTGATTGAACTTGTTGAGATACTGATTAACAGTATCTCCCCCTTGCTTCAGTTTCATGAATTCTTCTTGTTTCAGGTGCAGCACTGCCTCAGGAATGTAATGCTCGCGGAATGCTGCTTTGAACTCGTTCCATGTAATTTGATGGTTGTCCGGCTGGATGGCCACAAAGTTCCCCCACCAAGTACTGGCAGGTCCTCGAAGTTGTTGTGCTGCAAACAGTGGCTTCTGTACTTCCGAACAGCGTAGAAGGCCAAACTTCTGCTCTATGACCCGTATCCATTCGTCGGCCTCGAGCGGGTCTTCTGCTTTGATGAAGAGAGGCGGACGAGTCTTAGAGAAATCCAGATAAGTGGTCTCACGGGGACCTTGTTGGAATCCTCTTCCTGCTTGTTGTTGAAGCTGTTGCTGACCCGCCATCTCCCTCAGGAAGCGGGTGTTGTCGGCTGTGGCGTTCACCAAGGCAGCAATTGCCTCGGCAAGCGTGGGTGGAACGGGAGGCGGATTCGGGGTAACGTCCCGACCCCCGGATGTTCCGGCTGCATCCTGTGCACGAGTCCTGGTCGGCATCTGAGGCAAAAACATTTGAATAAACATAATATGCCCAAGGAAACCTTCCGTTTTACATTACTATGAAGAGTAATGATACAGACTCAATATTACACAGCAGGATACATTACCCATTATATAGAAGTTCAACCTATTAACAGGATACAATACCCATTATACCACAATACACCCTACAATACCCTACCATACACTACTCTACTTCTATTACACCCTTATTCCTGCTTGCCATCGGTCTTGGCGGCTTCATCGTCAGGTGTGGGAGTCCAGACGTCAACCAACCTCAAAGAAGGAGGGGGCTCAAAAAGGTCTAACTCCCCACCCAGCGCACGTCTCGCAACGTGAGATGGTCCAGCTTCTGCCTCAGCAGGTGGTGCAGGCTCACTTGGGTGTAGTTGTGAGTATAATATATGGACTTCCTCGTGCAAAGTGTTGCAGTAAACCTGCAGGTTATCAACAGTCGAGCTAAGTTCTTTAACTCGGGCCTGAGCCCTTGCTTCCTTAGCACACATTAGCAAACGAGACTGGACGGCCCAGTCAAGAGCTAAGTCTCGATCAGCGAGTTGATCCTGCAGATGTCGGATGTCCCTTCGCAGTTCGTTGATTCTATCACCATCAGCGACCCAGGCATCAGTCCTATGTTGAAGTGCTGCTTGAAGTCGACTCACACGAGCTTCAAGGTCTCCGATAGGGTCGTTGCTTCCACTGCTGCTACTTTCATGTCGGGGAGCCAATTGATGCCGAGGCACCCCAATTGGTCTCGTGGACTTGCGAGCCGTTAGCCTGGTACGTGGCGGCATCTTTTCTAAGGGGGAAAATGTTATTAGTAAGATTCTTAGCATGATGCATGTATAATTACAGAATCAACCTTAGTCGATTCAACCTTCTATATGTTGCACTCTTCCTATCTGGTCTTTAAAATAGACTTCTTCAGAATACTTAGGTAAGAGGAGAAAAGAATTTTTAGGTAAGACTCTAAAAAATCCTTTTGAAGATGCTTCATAATATCTGCCAAGAAGGGCTACGCTCCGATACCAGCTGTGACGAAACCTCCCAAGTAATTAGGCCCACCTACAGTTGTCCTTGTCTCACAGACATCAGACAACCCGGTAGGTGCCCCTGAACTACTTGACAAGTTCGGTATCTTTCCTTACCTTACCAGGAACGTCTCACCCATCTTGTAGACATTACAGAACATCGGAGATAAAGAAATGCGGAAGCGAATTACATAAACTTACATTTTATTTCAAAAGCAAGCTTGAGTTATTTTTATTACAGACCAGCCTAAAAGTGAGTGCATAGAGTAATATTATACAAACCAGGGAGGCAAAAACTCCTCCCGAGAAGACAAAAGCAAAAGATCCTAGGTGGAGGACCGAGTCCTCCCGCACTTCAGTCTTGATTTTCTTCTTTTGGAACCACCTTGGCACAGAAGCAGCAAAAGTCTGCTACTTCCTCACCTAAAAACAACGAAGGGATAAACCCTGAGTATGGAATACTCAGCAAGTCTTACCCGACTAAAGAAAAGACTCTCAAGGGTATGCTGGCTATATGGGAGTCAAGGTAAGGCTTTTCAATATTCAAAGACTCTGTTTTTGCAGAAATGCTTACTAAAGTGGATCCTTAAAAATCCAGTTTTATTTGTCAAGTTAAGTGAAATTACCTGCACTAGAGTTCTTTCTACCCTAGTTCAATCACTGGTCCTGCGCTAGCCAATTTCTTAACAAGAGCCCATCGTCTTTAGTGGAATGCTACGTGTAGGGTAGTGACCAAGTCTTCATAACCGCGAAGGTACGGCGATCCGAATCGATTATACTCAGCTGAGGATCTCCAATCACACGACATATGTAGCACTTAACCCTTGCATATGTCAACCCGCCACCGGGGTTCTTAAGACCGGATCAGGTTCACGCAGACCGAGAGCACAGATGCACCACCGTCCAGCCTCTTGCCACGGAGGGTACACGCTACTCTCGCCACCGCTCCACGCCCATCTCGTGTTGTCTTATTCCGGCCTTAGTCTGCCCGAGGCAAGGCTTACCCATGACGAGGCATGTGACCAGCTAAAGGGTCCTTGATCAACAAGCCTACATCGAGACGGTCCTTAATCGACTCAGACGGAGACACTACACCGAGACTCTCTTCTCGTGCAAGTCACCCGCCCGGTCTCAGCTTAATCATTTCAAACCCAAAGTTGGTACCTGGCAGAGGTACATCTTTTCCGATGTTGAACCTATCAAGGCCTTTGATAGATCCATCATCAAATTTTATTTTCGAAAAACTTCCCACCCACTTTTGCCACATCATATTTTGTAAAAACAAAACCTTTTGTTTTTCTAAAGCAAAGCTAAGCATAGTAAAACCTTTTGTAAAACAGGATTTCAAGGGGGGTAATCAAGATCAAGGAAGGTAATGCAGGAATTGTTTAACAATCAACTCCTATAACTTAATGCAGCAAGCAAGTGAGAAAGATTTTAAAAACATCAAGGGAGGTGGCAAATGCACCGGGGCTTGCCTTCGTTAACAGGTGATTCAGGCTCGGATCCACAGATATCGAAGTAGAAACTATTCCCGGCCTGAGTGTCCAAAGGTGGTTGTACTTGCTCTTCGGGGACTTCTACCTCTTCTTCACGTTCTAATCATAACCATACATAAGTATAAGAATGGATGCCATGGGATGCTCATGAGGATGCAAAGACAACATAAACTTATTATTTATGTCTTGAATACAACTTGCCTTCACGGAGTTCCGGGAACTTAGGGTTTCCGGAGTCGGTAAAGGAGTTCATAGGGCAGGGGGTGGTTTTGGGTTCTAGTTATCAAACATGGTCCAAATCAACTCAAACTTTACCCAAGGCTTCTAAATATTGTATAACACTCATATAAAAATTTTGGGCATTTTAGGACTTACCAATTATTTTCTAAAAATCTATAATCAACATTTTTATCTATTTTAAATACCCTAAAATTTCTTACTTTCACTAAAAATCACCAACTTATTTTTATTAAATACTATAGAAAATAACAAACCTAGGAAAATTAGTTTCACAATTTTAGCATTTTTCTACATTTTTCTACACATTTTTAAAGTTTGCTAGAAATAGAAAAAGAAAAAGATTAAGGGGAACTGGGCCGGATTCAGCCCAGCGGCCCAAGACCAGGGAGGAAAGCGCCCGCGCGCGCGATGGCGGCTTTGCAGAAAAGCCCTCGAGGTTTTATCTAACAGGAAACGGGTTCGGTTACTATTTCCTGGGGTCACTGACAACTTGCAGATAAGCCCTCCATGTTCTATTTCTTCGCAGTGGGAGGTCCACGACAACGGCCGCGCGGAGGATGAACTCCGGTGAGGTTGTGCCGGCGAATTTAAGCAACAGCCGGTGCTCCCGAGCGGCGTACACCGGATTAAACCCTCCCAGAACGATTCCCCTAACTTAATTTCACGATTGGTAAGCTATCACGCCCTGTCCACGTAAACCGCGAACGATGAGGACATTGGTACGTGTTCCCGGTGATCCCTGGCGGTCCGGTTCAATTAAAGGGTTCGAGGGGTTTGCGGGGTACCTACGGAGGCTAGAACAAGCGGCAGAGGGACTTGATCTCACCTGAATCGAGCTGGCCACGGTGAGGTCTTCTTCGCGGTGGCGGAGAACCAAATTGGGGGGAATTCAAAATTTGTGCTCGCTAGTGGGGGATTTGGGATGCAGGTGGGTGCGGTAGCTGCTTGGGAACATGGCGGAGCTGGGGGCACGGTCTATTTATAGAGCCCACGAGCGGTGGTGACCAATTTAAGCGGCTAGCGGAGGTGGCCGGAGATAAGGAAGAAGACGTCGCGGTGAAATCGTGGCAAATGGCGTGGCAAGCTCCCCGTCGACGATGGGATGGCCTAGAGGAGTCACGACGGCACGGTGTAAAGACAGAGCCACGCGGCGGACGCCGGTGATGGCTCAACGGCGGTGAAATCCTTATCCGAGGGATCGGTGAGCAAGGGGGAATGGACTATGGCGGGCCGAGGTGGCATCCAACTCACCGGCGGGAAAGATTTTTACCGGGCGGAACTTATCCGATGGCCACCGAGCACGAATCATGACGAGCCGCGATCAACGGCGACGGCTACCGGCGACGAGCACGGGGGAGATCTTCTTCAGTTAATCAGGCACTGTACCATGGCGATTTTCAGTTTACGACGCCTGACAGAGCAACTTTAGAGCAACTTTTCTCTCAAATCTTCATGGCAACAGGTCCAAACCTCTGCAGCAATATTGTAGTGCTATAAACCAGCTACATCTTTGCTATATGGTATTTTCACAAAAAGGCAGCAGATCATGCATGAACTTGGTCTTGAAGTTGCCATCAGTCCACTGTCAGTCTGAATTTTCAGACTTAGATAGCCTGACAGTCCAACTTCAAGCAAGATTATCTCCCAATTTCTCACAAGAGCAAGGCTTGTACTCTTGAGCAAAATTATTCTCCTTTGAATGCTCTACAACTTTGGTGTGGTGACCTAGGGCAAAAACCCTATGCTTTGAAAGTTACAAAGCCCTAAAGTGGAGCCTTTAACACTGAATTTCAGACTTAGTGTAGAACTCAAATGAGGTCCATTTTGCACTTAAGTCCAAATCTCAGGGTTTGGCTTGTAAATTCACATATTTGTGAACCAAATGACTTTATATGTCCAAACATAGTAGTTTTTACACTTTAGTCCAAATGTGCATCAATTTTGCACATAAGCCCCTAGGGTTTAGACTTAGGGTTTCCCAGGGTTTCAATTAGGGTTTCTGGTATCCCAGGGGTATAAAAGTGATTCAAGTTTATTCTTAGGGTTATTTTATGACTTTTACCCTAAAATATTTAGGTTTTCATAACTTGGGTTAAATTTTATCCCTTTAACCACTATTTAGGGTTAAGTCCATTAATCAGGGTTCTATTTGCAAAAACAGTAAAACAATACAACTTGTTTGAAATTTTTGCCTAGTGAATGCACTCTAGGTGTGTCACACATATGCAATGTCAATGCTTATGATGTCATGCTCAAGTTTTAGTTACAGTAACACCAGGGGTGTTACATCCTTCCCCCCATAAAAGAATCTCGTCCCGAGATTAAAAATCCTAGGGTAAGTAATGGTAAAGGAAACGCATCACATTTTTATTTCCTTATTTTTGGTACAAGATAGGGGTGATGTGGGGGTTACTTCTTTATTACAACAGCTATACAGGCTTTACAATTTACATGAGGCTAAAAAGCCTGGGAAATTCTTATCTAAGAAGTCTTGGGTTTCCCATGTAGCCTCATCTTCCAAATGCTGGTTCCACTGTATGGATTTTAGACCAAGAAATGGTCTCCACCAGAAATCCAAGAATGTGATCTATGGCAAGGAAACATATGTGGGGTGAGGTGTATGAGCGTCTGGTCGATGATCAATGGCCACACAACCCCCATTTTTGTCGAAAATAGCCATGAACGACCATTTTCAATAATACCGAAGGCTAACACCTACTGATTTTTGACCAAGAAATGGTCTCCACCAGAAATCCAAGAATGTGATCTATGGCAAGGAAACATATGTGGGGTGAGGTGTATGAGCCTCTGGTCGACGATCAATGGCCACACAACCCTAATTTTTGTCGAAAATAGCCATGAACGACCATTTTCAATGACACTGAAGGCTAACACCTATGGATTTTTGACCAAGAAATGGTCTCCACCATAAATCCAAGAATGTGATCTATGGCAAGGAAACATATGTGTGGTGAGGTGTATGAGCCTCTAGTCGAAGATCAATGGCCACACAACCCCCATTTTTGTCGAAAATAGCCATGAATGACCATTTTCAAAAATACCAAAGGCTAACACGTACGGATTTTTGACCAAGAAATGGTCTCCACCAGAAATCCAAGAATGTGATCTATGGCAAGGAAACATATGTGGGGTGAGGTGTACGAGCCTCTGGTCGATAATGAATGGCCACACAACCCCCATTTTGCCAAAAATAGCCATGAACGACCATTTTCAATAATACCGAAGGCTAACACGTACGAGTTTTTAACCAAGAAATGGTCTCCACCAGAAATCCAAGAATGTGATCTATGGCAAGGAAACATATGTGGGGCGAGGTTTATGAGCCTCTAGTCGATGATAAATGGCCACACAACCCCCATTTTTTTATGAAAATAGCCATGAGCGACCTTGAAAATAGCCATGAGCGACCATTTTCAATAATACTAGAGGCTAACACCTATGGATTTTAGACCAAGAAATGGTCTCCACCAGAAATCCAAGAATGTGATCTATGGCAAGGAAACATATGTGGGGTGAGGTGTATGAGCGTCTGGTCGATGATCAATGGCCACACAACCCCCATTTTTGTCGAAAATAGCCATGAACGACCATTTTCAATAATACCGAAGGCTAACACCTACGGATTTTTGACCAAGAAATGGTCTCCACCAGAAATCCAAGAATGTGATCTATGGCAAGGAAACATATGTGGGGTGAGGTGTATGAGCCTCTGGTCGATGATCAATGGCCACACAACCCCCATTTTTGTCGAAAATAGCCATGAACGACCATTTTCAATAATACCGAAGGCTAACACCTACGGATTTTTGACCAAGGAATGGTCTCCACCAGAAATCCAAGAATGTGATCTATGGCAAGGAAACATATGTGGGGTGAGGTGTATGAGCGTCTGGTCGATGATCAATGGCCACACAACCCCCATTTTTGTCGAAAATAGCCATGAATGACCATTTACAATAATACCGAAGGCTAACACCTACGGATTTTTGACCAAGAAATGGTCTCCACCAGAAATCCAAAAATGTGATCTATGGAAAGGTAACATATGTGGGGTGAGGTGTACGAGCCTCTGGTCGATGATCAATGGCCACAGAACCCCCATTTTGCCGAAAATAGCCATGAACGACCATTTTCAATAATACCGAAGGCTAACACGTACGAGTTTTTGACCAAGATATGGTCTCCACCAAAAATCCAAGAATGTGATCTATGGCAAGGAAACATATGTGGGGTGAGGTGTATGAGCGTCTGGTCGATGATCAATGGCCACACAACCCCCATTTTTGTCGAAAATAGCCATGAATGACCATTTACAATAATACCGAAGGCTAACACCTACGGATTTTTGACCAAGAAATGGTCTCCACCAGAAATCCAAGAATGTGATCTATGGCAAGGAAACATATGTGGGGTGAGGTGTATGAGCCTCTAGTCGACGATCAATGGCCACACAACCCTAATTTTTGTCGAAAATAGCCATGAACGACCATTTTCAATGACACTGAAGGCTAACACCTACGGATTTTTGACCAAGAAATGGTCTCCACCATAAATCCAAGAATGTGATCTATGGCAAGGAAACATATGTGGGGTGAGGTGTATGAGCCTCTGGTCGATGATCAATGGCCACACAACCCCCATTTTTGTCGAAAATAGCCATGAATGACCATTTACAATAATACCGAAGGCTAACACCTACGGATTTTTGACCAAGAAATGGTCTCCACCAGAAATCCAAGAATGTGATCTATGGCAAGGAAACATATGTGGGGTGAAGTGTATGAGCCTCTGGTCGATGATCAATGGCCACACAACCGCCATTTTTGTCGAAAATAGCCATGAACGACCATTTTCAATAATATCGAAGGATAACACCTACGGATTTTTGACCAAGAAATGGTCTCCACCAGAAATCCAAGAATGTGATCTACGACAAGGAAACATATGTGGGGTGAGGTGTATGAGCCTCTGGTCGACGATCAATGGCCACACAACCCCCATTTTGCCGAAAATAGCCATGAATGACCATTTTCAATAATACCGAAGGCTAACACGTACGAGTTTTTAACCAAGAAATGGTTTCCACCAGAAATCCAAGAATGTAATCTATGGCAAGGAAACATATGTGGGGTGAGGTTTATGAGCCTCTAGTCGATGATAAATGGCCACACAACCCCCAGTTTTTATGAAAATAGCCATGAGCGACCATTTTCAATAATACTAGAGGCTAACACCTACGGATTTTAGACCAAGAAATGGTCTCCACCAGAAATCCAAGAATGTGATCTATGGAAAGGAAACATATGTGGGGTGAGGTGTATGAGCGTCTGGTCGATGATCAATGGCCACACAACCCCCATTTTTGTCGAAAATAGCCATGAACGACCATTTTCAATAATACCGAAGGCTAACACCTACGGATTTTTGACCAAGAAATGGTCTCCACCAGAAATCCAAGAATGTGATCTATGGCAAGGAAACATATGTGGGGTGAGGTGTATGAGCCTCTGGTCGACGATCAATGGCCACACAACCCTAATTTTTGTCGAAAATAGCCATGAACGACCATTTTCAATGACACTGAAGGCTAACACCTACGGATTTTTGACCAAGAAATGGTCTCCACCATAAATCCAAGAATGTGATCTATGGCAAGGAAACATATGTGTAGTGAGGTGTATGAGCCTCTGGTTGAAGATCAATGGCCACACAACCCCCATTTTTTTCGAAAATAGCCATGAATGACCATTTTCAAAAATACCAAAGGCTAACACGTACGGATTTTTGACCAAGAAATGGTCTCCACCAGAAATCCAAGAATGTGATCTATGGCAAGGAAACATATGTGGGGTGAGGTGTATGAGCCTCTGGTCGATGATCAATGGCCACACAACCCCCATTTTGCCGAAAATAGCCATGAACGACCATTTTCAATAATACCGAAGGCTAACACGTACGAGTTTTTAACCAAGAAATGGTCTCCACCAGAAATCCAAGAATGTGATCTATGGCAAGGGAACATATGTGGGGTGAGGTTTATGAGCCTCTAGTCGATGATAAATGGCCACACAACCCCCATTTTTTATGAAAATAGCCATGAGCGACCTTGAAAATAGCCATGAGCGACCATTTTCAATAATACTAGAGGCTAACACCTACGGATTTTAGACCAAGAAATGGTCTCCACCAGAAATCCAAGAATGTGATCTATGGCAAGGAAACATATGTGGGGTGAGGTGTATGAGCGTCTGGTCGATGATCAATGGCCACACAACCCCCATTTTTGTCGAAAATAGCCATGAACGACCATTTTCAATAATACCGAAGGCTAACACCTACGGATTTTTGACCAAGAAATGGTCTCCACCAGAAATCCAAGAATGTGATCTATGGCAAGGAAACATATGTGGGGTGAGGTGTATGAGCCTCTGGTCGACGATCAATGGCCACACAACCCTAATTTTTTGTCGAAAATAGCCATGAACGACCATTTTCAATGACACTGAAGGCTAACACCTACGGATTTTTGACCAAGAAATGGTCTCCACCATAAATCCAAGAATGTGATCTATGGCAAGGAAACATATGTGTAGTGAGGTGTATGAGCCTCTGGTCGAAGATCAATGGCCACACAACCCCCATTTTTGTCGAAAATAGCCATGAATGACCATTTTCAAAAATACCAAAGGCTAACACATTCGGATTTTTGCCCAAGAAATGGTCTCCACCAGAAATCCAAGAATGTGATCTATGGCAAGGAAACATATGTGGGGTGAGGTGTACGAGCCTCTGGTCGATGATCAATGGCCACAGAACCCCCATTTTGCCGAAAATAGCCATGAATGACCATTTTCAATAATACCGAAGGCTAACACGTACGAGTTTTTGACCAAGAAATGGTCTCCACCAAAAATCCAAGAATGTGATCTATGGCAAGGAAACATATGAGGGGTGAGATTTATGAGCCTCTAGTCGATGATAAATGGCCACACAACCCCCATTTTTTATGAAAATAGCCATGAGCGACCATTTTCAATAATATTAGAGGCTAAGACCTACGGATTTTTGACCAAGAAATGGTCTCCACCAGAAATCTAAGAATGTGATCTATGGCAAGAAAACATATGTGGGGTGAGGTGTATGAGCCTCTGGTCGATGATCAATGGCCACACAACCCACATTGTTGTCGAAAATAGCCATGAATGACCATTTACAATAATACCGAAGGCTAACACCTACGGATTTTTGACCAAGAAATGGTCTCCACAAGAAATCCAAGAATGTGATCTATGGCAAGGAAACATATGTGGGGTGAGGTGTATGAGCCTCTGGTCGATGATCAATGGCCACACAACCCCCATTTTTGTCGAAAATGGCCATGAACGACCATTTTCAATAATATCGAAGGCTAACACCTACGGATTTTTGACCAAGAAATGGTCTCCACCAGAAATCCAAGAATGTGATCTACGACAAGGAAACATATGTGGGGTGAGGTGTATGAGCCTCTGGTCGACGATCAATGGCCACACAACCCCCATTTTGCCGAAAATAGCCATGAATGACCATTTTCAATAATACCGAAGGCTAACACGTACGAATTTTTAACCAAGAAATGGTTTCCACTAGAAATCCAAGAATGTAATCTATGGCAAGGAAACATATGTGGGGTGAGGTGTACGAGCCTCTGGTCGATGATCAATGGCCACACAACCCCCATTTTGCCGAAAATAGCCATGAACGACCATTTTCAATAATACCGAAGGCTAACACGTACGAGTTTTTGACCAAGAAATGGTCTCCACCAAAAATCCAAGAATGTGATCTATGGCAAGGAAACATATGTGGGGTGAGATTTATGAGCCTCTAGTCGATGATAAATGGCCACACAACCCCCATTTTTTTATGAAAATAGCCATGAGCGACCATTTTCAATAATATTAGAGGCTAAGACCTACGGATTTTTGACCAAGAAATGGTCTCCACCAGAAATCCAAGAATGTGATCTATGGCAAGGAAACATATGTGGGGTGAGGTGTATGAGCCTATGGTCGATGATCAATGGCCACACAACCCCCATTTTTGTCGAAAATAGCCATGAATGACCATTTACAATAATACCGAAGGCTAACACCTACGGATTTTTGACCAAGAATTGGTCTCCACTAGAAATTCAAGAATGTGATCTATGGCAAGGAAACATATGTGGGGTGAGGTGTATGAGCCTCTGGTCGATGATCAATGGCCACACAACCCCCATTTTTGTCGAAAATAGCCATGAACGACCATTTTCAATAATATCGAAGGCTAACACCTACGGATTTTTGACCAAGAAATGGTCTCCACCAGAAATCCAAGAATGTGATCTACAACAAGGAAACATTTGTGGGGTGAGGTGTATGAGCCTCTGGTCGACGATCAATGGCCACACAACCCCCATTTTGCCGAAAATAGCCATGAATGACCATTTTCAATAATACCGAAGGCTAACACGTACGAGTTTTTAACCAAGAAATGGCTTCCACCAGAAATCCAAGAATGTAATCTATGGCAAGGAAACATATGTGGGGTGAGGTTTATGAGCCTCTAGTCGATGATAAATGGCCACACAACCCCCATTTTTTATGAAAATAGCCATGAGCGACCTTGAAAATAGCCATGAGCGACCATTTTCAATAATACTAGAGGCTAACACCTACGGATTTTAGACCAAGAAATGGTCTCCACCAGAAATCCAAGAATGTGATCTACGACAAGGAAACATATGTGGGGTGAGGTGTATGAGCCTCTGGTCGACGATCAATGGCCACACAACCCCCATTTTGCCGAAAATAGCCATGAATGACCATTTTCAATAATACCGAAGGCTAACACGTACGAGTTTTTATCCAAGAAATGGCTTCCACCAGAAATCCAAGAATGTAATCTATGGCAAGGAAACATATGTGGGGTGAGGTTTATGAGCCTCTAGTCGATGATAAATGGCCACACAACCCCCATTTTTTATGAAAATAGCCATGAGCGACCTTGAAAATAGCCATGAGCGACCATTTTCAATAATACTAGAGGCTAACACCTACGGATTTTAGACCAAGAAATGGTCTCCACCAGAAATCCAAGAATGTGATCTATGGCAAGGAAACATATGTGGGGTGAGGTGTATGAGCGTCTGGTCGATGATCAATGGACACACAACCCCCATTTTTGTCGAAAATAGCCATGAACGACCATTTTCAATAATACCGAAGGCTAACACCTACGGATTTTTGACCAAGAAATGGACTCCACCAATAATCCAAGAATGTGATTTATGGCAAAGAAACATATGTGGGGTGAGGTGTATGAGCCTCTGGTCGACGATCAATGGCCACACAACCCTAATTTTTGTCGAAAGTAGCCATGAACGACCATTTTCAATGACACTGAAGGCTAACACCTACGGATTTTTGACCAAGAAATGGTCTCCACCATAAATCCAAGAATGTGATCTATGGCAAGGAAACATATGTGTAGTGAGGTGTATGAGCCTCTGGTCGAAGATCAATGGCCACACAACCCCCATTTTTGTCGAAAATAGCCATGAATGACCATTTTCAAAAATACCAAAGGCTAACACGTACGGATTTTTGACCAAGAAATGGTCTCCACTAGAAATCCAAGAATGTGATCTATGGCAAGGAAACATATGTGGGGTGAGGTGTACGAGCCTCTGGTCGATGATCAATGGCCACACAACCCCCATTTTGCCGAAAATAGCCATGAACGACCATTTTCAATAATACCGAAGGCTAACACGTACGAGTTTTTAACCAAGAAATGGTCTCCACCAGAAATCCAAGAATGTGATCTATGGCAATGAAACATATGTGGGGTGAGGTTTATGAGCCTCTAGTCGATGATAAATGGCCACACAACCCCCATTTTTTATGAAAATAGCCATGAGCGACCTTGAAAATAGCCATGAGCGACCATTTTCAATAATACTAGAGGCTAACACCTACGGATTTTAGACCAAGAAATGGTCTCCACCAGAAATCCAAGAATGTGATCTATGGCAAGGAAACATATGTGGGGTGAGGTGTATGAGCGTCTGGTCGATGATCAATGGCCACACAACCCCCATTTTTGTCGAAAATAGCCATGAACGACCATTTTCAATAATACCTAAGGCTAACACCTACGGATTTTTGACCAAGAAATGGTCTCCACCAGAAATCCAAGAATGTGATCTATGGCAAGGAAACATATGTGGGGTGAGGTGTATGAGCCTCTGGTCGACGATCAATGGCCACACAACCCTAATTTTTGTCGAAAATAGCCATGAACGACCATTTTCAATGACACTGAAGGCTAACACCTACGGATTTTTGACCAAGAAATGGTCTCCACCATAAATCCAAGAATGTGATCTATGGCAAGGAAACATATGTGTAGTGAGGTGTATGAGCCTCTAGTCGAAGATCAATGGCCACACAACCCCCATTTTTGTCGAAAATAGCCATGAATGACCATTTTCAAAAATACCAAAGGCTAACACATTCGGATTTTTGCCCAAGAAATGGTCTCCACCAGAAATCCAAGAATGTGATCTATGGCAAGGAAACATATGTGGGGTGAGGTGTACGAGCCTCTGGTCGATGATCAATGGCCATAGAACCCCCATTTTGCCGAAAATAGCCATGAACGACCATTTTCAATAATACCGAAGGCTAACACGTACGAGTTTTTGACCAAGAAATGGTCTCCACCAAAAATCCAAGAATGTGATCTATGGCAAGGAAACATATGTGGGGTGAGATTTATGAGCCTCTAGTCGATGATAAATGGCCACACAACCCCCATTTTTTTATGAAAATAGCCATGAGCGACCATTTTCAATAATATTAGAGGCTAAGACCTACGGATTTTTGACCAAGAAATGGTCTCCACCAGAAATCCAAGAATGTGATCTATGGCAAGGAAACATATGTGGGGTGAGGTGTATGAGCCTCTGGTCGATGATCAATGGCCACACAACCCCCATTTTTGTCGAAAATAGCCATGAATGACCATTTACAATAATACCGAAGGCTAACACCTACGGATTTTTGACCAAGAAATGGTCTCCACCAGAAATCCAAGAATGTGATCTAAGGCAAGGAAACATATGTGGGGTGAGGTGTATGAGCCTCTGGTCGATGATCAATGGCCACACAACCCCCATTTTTGTCGAAAATAGCCATGAACGACCATTTTCAATAATATCGAAGGCTAACACCTACGGATTTTTGACCAAGAAATGGTCTCCACCAGAAATCCAAGAATGTGATCTACGATAAGGAAACATATGTGGGGTGAGGTGTATGAGCCTCTGGTCGACGATCAATGGCCACACAACCCCCATTTTGCCGAAAATAGCCATGAATGACCATTTTCAATAATACCGAAGGCTAACACGTACGAGTTTTTAACCAAGAAATGGTTTCCACCAGAAATCCAAGAATGTAATCTATGGCAAGGAAACATATGTGGGGTGAGGTTTATGAGCCTCTAGTCGATGATAAATGGCCACACAACCCCCATTTTTTATGAAAATAGCCATGAGCGACCTTGAAAATAGCCATGAGCGACCATTTTCAATAATATTAGAGGCTAAGACCTACGGATTTTTGACCAAGAAATGGTCTCCACCAGAAATCCAAGAATGTGATCTATGGCAAGGAAACATATGTGGGGTGAGGTGTATGAGCCTCTGGTCGATGATCAATGGCCACACAACCCCCATTTTTGTCGAAAATAGCCATGAATGACCATTTACAATAATACCGAAGGCTAACACCTACGGATTTTTGACCAAGAAATGGTCTCCACCAGAAATCCAAGAATGTGATCTATGGCAAGGAAACATATGTGGGGTGAGGTGTATGAGCCTCTGGTCGATAATCAATGGCCACACAACCCCCATTTTTGTCGAAAATAGCCATGAACGACCATTTTCAATAATATCGAAGGCTAACACCTATGGATTTTTGACCAAGAAATGGTCTCCACCAGAAATCCAAGAATGTGATCTACGACAAGGAAACATATGTGGGGTGAGGTGTATGAGCCTCTGGTCGATGATCAATGGCCACACAACCCCCATTTTGCCGAAAATAGCCATGAATGACCATTTTCAATAATACCGAAGGCTAACACGTACGAGTTTTTAACCAAGAAATGGTTTCCACCAGAAATCCAAGAATGTAATCTATGGCAAGGAAACATATGTGGGGTGAGGTTTATGAGCCTCTAGTCGATGATAAATGGCCACACAACCCCCATTTTTTATGAAAATAGCCATGAGCGACCTTGAAAATAGCCATGAGCGACCATTTTCAATAATACTAGAGGCTAACACCTACGGATTTTAGACCAAGAAATGGTCTCCACCAGAAATCCAAGAATGTGATCTATGGCAAGGAAACATATGTGGGGTGAGGTGTATGAGCGTCTGGTCGATGATCAATGGCCACATAACCCCCATTTTTGTCGAAAATAGCCATGAACGACCATTTTCAATAATACCGAAGGCTAACACATACGGAATTTTGACCAAGAAATGGTCTCCACCAGAAATCCAAGAATGTGATCTATGGCAAGGAAACATATGTGGGGTGAGGTGTATGAGCCTCTGGTCGACGATCAATGGCCACACAACCCCCATTTTTTATGAAAATAGCCATGAGCGACCTTGAAAATAGCCATGAGCGACCATTTTCAATAATACTAGAGGCTAACACCTACGGATTTTAGACAAAGAAATGGTCTCCACCAGAAATCCAAGAATGTGATCTATGGCAAGGAAACATATGTGGGGTGAGGTGTATGAGCGTCTGGTCGATGATCAATGGCCACACAACCCCCATTTTTGTCGAAAATAGCCATGAACGACCATTTTCAATAATACCGAAGGCTAACACCTACGGATTTTTGACCAAGAAATGGTCTCCACCAGAAATCCAAGAATGTGATCTATGGCAAGGAAACATATCTGGGGTGAGGTGTATGAGCCTCTGGTCGATGATCAATGGCCACACAACCCCCATTTTTGTCGAAAATAGCCATGAACGACCATTTTCAATAATATCGAAGGCTAACACCTACGGATTTTTGACCAAGAAATGGTCTCCACCAGAAATCCAAGAATGTGATCTACGACAAGGAAACATATGTGGGGTGAGGTGTATGAGCCTCTGGTCGACGATCAATGGCCACACAACCCCCATTTTGCCGAAAATAGCCATGAAAGACCATTTTCAATAATATCGAAGGCTAACACCTACGGATTTTTGACCAAGAAATGGTCTCCACCAGAAATCCAAGAATGTGATCTACGACAAGGAAACATATGTGGGGTGAGGTGTATGAGCCTCTGGTCGACGATCAATGGCCACACAACCCCCATTTTGCCGAAAATAGCCATGAATGACCATTTTCAATAATACCGAAGGCTAACACGTACGAGTTTTTAACCAAGAAATGGTTTCCACCAGAAATCCAAGAATGTAATCTATGGCAAGGAAACATATGTGGGGTGAGGTTTATGAGCCTCTAGTCGATGATAAATGGCCACACAACCCCCATTTTTTATGAAAATAGCCATGAGCGACCTTGAAAATAGCCATGAGCGACCATTTTCAATAATACTAGAGGCTAACACCTATGGATTTTAGACCAAGAAATGGTCTCCACCAGAAATCCAAGAATGTGATCTATGGCAAGGAAACATATGTGGGGTGAGGTGTATGAGCGTCTGGTCGATGATCAATGGCCACACAACCCCCATTTTTGTCGAAAATAGCCATGAACGACCATTTTCAATAATACCGAAGGCTGACACCTACGGATTTTTGACCAAGAAATGGTCTCCACCAGAAATCCAAGAATGTGATCTATGGCAAGGAAACATATGTGGGGTGAGGTGTATGAGCCTCTAGTCGATGATCAATGGCCACACAACCTCCATTTTTGTCGAAAATAGCCATGAACGACCATTTTCAATAATATCGAAGGCTAACACCTACTGATTTTTGACCAAGAAATGGTCTCCACCAGAAATCCAAGAATGTGATCTACGACAAGGAAACATATGTGGGGTGAGGTGTATGAGCCTCTGGTCGACGATCAATGGCCACACAACCCCCATTTTGCCGAAAATAGCCATGAATGACCATTTTCAATAATATCGAAGGCTAACACCTACGGATTTTTGACCAAGAAATGGTCTCCACCAGAAATCCAAGAATGTGATCTACGACAAGGAAACATATGTGGGGTGAGGTGTATGAGCCTCTGGTCGACGATCAATGGCCACACAACCCCCATTTTGCCGAAAATAGCCATGAATGACCATTTTCAATAATACCGAAGGCTAAGACGTACGAGTTTTTAACCAAGAAATGGTTTCCACCAGAAATCCAAGAATGTAATCTATGGCAATGAAACATATGTGGGGTGAGGTTTATGAGCCTCTAGTCGATGATAAATGGCCACACAACCCCCATTTTTTTATGAAAATAGCCATGAGCGACCTTGAAAATAGCCATGAGCGACCATTTTCAATAATACTAGAGGCTAACACCTACGGATTTTAGACCAAGAAATGGTCTCCACCAGAAATCCAAGAATGTGATCTATGGCAAGGAAACATATGTGGGGTGAGGTGTATGAGCGTCTGGTCGATGATCAATGGCCACACAACCCCCATTTTTGTCGAAAATAGCCATGAACGACCATTTTCAATAATACCAAAGGCTAACACCTACGGATTTTTTACCAAGAAATGGTCTCCACCAGAAATCCAAGAATGTGATCTATGGCAAGGAAACATATGTGGGGTGAGGTGTATGAGCCTCTAGTCGATGATCAATGGCCACACAACCCCCATTTTTGTCGAAAATAGCCATGAATGACCATTTTCAAAAATACCAAAGGCTAACACGTACGGATTTTTAACCAAGAAATGGTCTCCACCAGAAATCCAAGAATGTGATCTATGGCAAGGAAACATATGTGGGGTGAGGTGTACGAGCCTCTGGTCGATGATCAATGGCCACACAACCCCCATTTTGCCGAAAATAGCCATGAATGACCATTTTCAATAATACCGAAGGCTAACACGTACGAGTTTTTAACCAAGAAATGGTCTCCACCAGAAATCCAAGAATGTGATCTATGGCAAGGAAACATATGTGGGGTGAGGTGTATGAGCATCTGGTCGATGATCAATGGCCACACAACCCCCATTTTTGTCGAAAATAGCCATGAACGACCATTTTCAATAATACCGAAGGCTAACACCTACGGATTTTTGACCAAGAAATGGTCTCCACTAGAAATCCAAGAATGTGATCTATGGCAAGGAAACATATGTGGGGTGAGGTGTATGAGCCTCTGGTCGACGATCAATGGCCACACAACCCTAATTTTTGTCGAAAATAGCCATGAACGACCATTTTCAATGACATTGAAGGCTAACACCTACGGATTTTTGACCAAGAAATGGTCTCCACCATAAATCCAAGAATGTGATCTATGGCAAGGAAACATATGTGTAGTGAGGTGTATGAGCCTCTGGTCGATGATCAATGGCCACACAACTCTCATTTTTGTCGAAAATAGCCATGAATGACCATTTACAATAATACCGAAGGCTAACACCTACGGATTTTTGACCAAGAAATGGTCTCCACCAGAAATCCAAGAATATGATCTATGGCAAGGAAGCATATGTGGGGTGAGGTGTATGAGCCTCTGGTCGACGATCAATGGCCACACAACCCCCATTTTGCCGAAAATAGCCATGAATGACCATTTTCAATAATACCGAAGGCTAACACGTACGAGTTTTTAACCAAGAAATGGTCTCCACCAGAAATCCAAGAATGTAATCTATGGCAAGGAAACATATGTGGGGTGAGGTTTATGAGCCTCTAGTCGATGATAAATGGCCACACAAGCTCCATTTTTTATGAAAATAGCCATGAGCGACCATTTTCAATAATACTAGAGGCTAACACCTACGGATTTTAGACCAAGAAATGGTCTCCACCAGAAATCCAAGAATGTGATCTATGGCAAGGAAACATATGTGGGGTGAGGTGTATGAGCGTCTGGTCGATGATCAATGGCCACACAACCCCCATTTTTGTCGAAAATAGCCATGAATGACCATTTTCAATAATACCGAAGGCTAACACCTACAGATTTTTGACCAAGAAATGGTCTCCACCAGAAATCCAAGAATGTGATCTATGGCAAGGAAACATATGTGGGGTGAGGTGTATGAGCCTCTAGTCGATGATCAATGGCCACACAACCCCCATTTTTGTCGAAAATAGCCATGAATGATCATTTTCAAAAATACCAAAGGCTAACACATACGGATTTTTGACCAAGAAATGGTCTCCACCAGAAATCCAAGAATGTGATCTATGGCAAGGAAACATATGTGGGGTGAGGTGTACGAGCCTCTGGTCGATGATCAATGGCCACACAACCCCCATTTTGCCAAAAATAGCCATGAATGACCATTTTCAATAATACCGAAGGCTAACACGTACGAGTTTTTAACCAAGAAATGGTTTCCACCAGAAATCCAAGAATGTAATCTATGGCAAGGAAACATATGTGGGGTGAGGTTTATGAGCCTCTAGTCAATGATAAATGGCCACACAACCCCCATTTTTTATGAAAATAGCCATGCGCGACCTTGAAAATAGCCATGAGCGACCATTTTCAATAATACTAGAGGCTAACACCTACGGATTTTAGACCAAGAAATGGTCTCCACCAGAAATCCAAGAATGTGATCTATGGCAAGGAAACATATGTGGGGTGAGGTGTATGAGCGTCTGGTCGATGATCAATGGCCACACAACCCCCATTTTTGTCGAAAATAGCCATGAACGACCATTTTCAATAATACCGAAGGCTAACACCTACGGATTTTTGACCAAGAAATGGTCTCCACCAGAAATCCAAGAATGTGATCTATGGCAAGGAAACATATGTGGGGTGAGGTGTATGAGCCTCTGGTCGACGATCAATGGCCACACAACCACCATTTTTTATGAAAATAGCCATGAGCGACCTTGAAAATAGCCATGAGCGACCATTTTCAATAATACTAGAGGCTAACACCTACGGATTTTAGACCAAGAAATGGTCTCCACCAGAAATCCAAGAATGTGATCTATGGCAAGGAAACATATGTGGGGTGAGGTGTATGAGCGTCTGGTCGATGATCAATGGCCACACAACCCCCATTTTTGTCGAAAATAGCAATGAACGACCATTTTCAATAATACCGAAGGCTAACACCTACGGATTTTTGACCAAGAAATGGTCTCCACCAGAAATCCAAGAATGTGATCTATGGCAAGGAAACATATGTGGGGTGAGGTGTATGAGCCTCTGGTCGATGATCAATGGCCACACAACCCCCATTTTTGTCGAAAATAGCCATGAACGACCATTTTCAATAATATCGAAGGCTAACACCTACGGATTTTTGACCAAGAAATGGTCTCCACCAGAAATCCAAGAATGTGATCTACGACAAGGAAACATATGTGGGGTGAGGTGTATGAGCCTCTGGTCGACGATCAATGGCCACACAACCCCCATTTTGCCGAAAATAGCCATGAATGACCATTTTCAATAATATCGAAGGCTAACACCTACGGATTTTTGACCAAGAAATGGTCTCCACCAGAAATCCAAGAATGTGATCTACGACAAGGAAACATATGTGGGGTGAGGTGTATGAGCCTCTGGTCGACGATCAATGGTCACACAACCCCCATTTTGCCGAAAATAGCCATGAATGACCATTTTCAATAATACCGAAGGCTAACACGTACGAGTTTTTAACCAAGAAATGGTTTCCACCAGAAATCCAAGAATGTAATCTATGGCAAGGAAACATATGTGGGGTGAGGTTTATGAGCCTCTAGTCAATGATAAATGGCCACACAACCCCCATTTTTTATGAAAATAGCCATGAGCGACCTTGAAAATAGCCATGAGCGACCATTTTCAATAATACTAGAGGCTAACACCTACGGATTTTAGACCAAGAAATGGTCACCACCAGAAATCCAAGAATGTGATCTATGGCAAGGAAACATATGTGGGGTGAGGTGTATGAGCGTCTGGTCGATGATCAATGGCCACACAACCCCCATTTTTGTCGAAAATAGCCATGAACGACCATTTTCAATAATACCGAAGGCTAACACCTACGGATTTTTGACCAAGAAATGGTCTCCACCAGAAATCCAAGAATGTGATCTATGGCAAGGAAACATATGTGGGGTGAGGTGTATGAGCCTCTGGTCGATGATAAATGGCCACACAACCTCCATTTTTGTCGAAAATAGCCATGAACGACCATTTTCAATAATATCGAAGGCTAACACCTACGGATTTTTGACCAAGAAATGGTCTCCACCAGAAATCCAAGAATGTGATCTACGACAAGGAAACATATGTGGGGTGAGGTGTATGAGCCTCTGGTCGACGATCAATGGCCACACAACCCCCATTTTGCCGAAAATAGCCATGAATGACCATTTTCAATAATATCGAAGGCTAACCCTACGGATTTTTGACCAAGAAATGGTCTCCACCAGAAATCCAAGAATGTGATCTACGACAAGGAAACATATGTGGGGTGAGGTGTATGAGCCTCTGGTCGACGATCAATGGCCACACAACCCCCATTTTGCCGAAAATAGCCATGAATGACCATTTTCAATAATACCGAAGGCTAACACGTACGAGTTTTTAGCCAAGAAATGGTTTCCACTAGAAATCCAAGAATGTAATCTATGGCAATGAAACATATGTGGGGTGAGGTTTATGAGCCTCTAGTCGATGATAAATGGCCACACAACCCCCATTTTTTATGAAAATAGCCATGAGCGACCTTGAAAATAGCCATGAGCGACCATTTTCAATAATACTACAGGCTAACACCTACGGATTTTAGACCAAGAAATGGTCTCCACCAGAAATCCAAGAATGTGATCAATGGCAAGGAAACATATGTGGGGTGAGGTGTATGAGCGTCTGGTCGATGATCAATGGCCACACAACCCCCATTTTTGTCGAAAATAGCCATGAACGACCATTTTCAATAATACCGAAGGCTAACACCTACGGATTTTTGACCAAGAAATGGTCTCCACCAGAAATCCAAGAATGTGATCTATGGCAAGGAAACATATGTGGGGTGAGGTGTATGAGCCTCTAGTCGATGATGAATGGCCACACAACCCCCATTTTTGTCGAAAATAGCCATGAATGACCATTTTCAAAAATACCAAAGGCTAACACGTACAGATTTTTGACCAAGAAATGGTCTCCACCAGAAATCCAAGAATGTGATCTATGGCAAGGAAACATATGTGGGGTGAGGTGTACGAGCCTCTGGTCGATGATCAATGGCCACACAACCCCCATTTTGCCGAAAATAGCCATGAATGACCATTTTCAATAATACCGAAGGCTAACACGTACGAGTTTTTAACCAAGAAATGGTCTCCACTAGAAATCCAAGAATGTGATCTATGGCAAGGAAACATATGTGGGGTGAGGTTTATGAGCCTCTGGTCGATGATGAATGGCCACACAACCCCCATTTTTGTCGAAAATAGCCATGAACGACCATTTTCAATAATACCAAAGGCTAACACCTACGATTTTTGACCAAGAAATGGTCTCCACCAGAAATCCAAGAATGTGATCTATGGCAAGGAAACATATGTGGGGTGAGGTGTATGAGCCTCTGGTCGATGATCAATGGCCACACAACCCCCATTTTTGTCG
The DNA here is from genome assembly GCF_902167145.1 of Zea mays. Taxonomy (NCBI): domain Eukaryota; kingdom Viridiplantae; phylum Streptophyta; class Magnoliopsida; order Poales; family Poaceae; genus Zea; species Zea mays. Next base: position 108,467 of record NW_023367376.1, read on the forward strand.
AAAATAGCCATGAACGACCATTTTCAATAATATCGAAGGCTAACACCTACGGATTTTTGACCAAGAAATGGTCTCCACCAGAAATCCAAGAATGTGATCTATGGCAAGGAAACATATGTGGGGTGAGGTGTATGAGCCTCTGGTCGACGATTAATGGCCACACAACCCTAATTTTTGTCGAAAATAGCCATGAACGACCATTTTCAATAATACCGAAGGCTAACACGTACGAGTTTTTAACCAAGAAATGGTTTCCACCAGAAATCCAAGAATGTAATCTATGGCAAGGAAACATATGTGGGGTGAGGTGTATGAGCCTCTGGTCGACGATCAATGGCCACACAACCCTAATTTTTGTCAAAAATAGCCATGAACGACCATTTTCAATGACACTGAAGGCTAACACCTACGGATTTTTGACCAAGAAATGGTCTCCACCATAAATCCAAGAATGTAATCTATGGCAAGGAAACATATGTGGGGTGAGGTTTATGAGCCTCCGGTCGAAGATCAATGGCCACACAACCCCCATTTTTGTCGAAAATAGCCATGAATGACCATTTTCAAAAATACCAAAGGCTAACACCTACGGAATTTTGCCCAAGAAATGGTCTCCACCAGAAATCCAAGAATGTGATCTATGGCAAGGAAACATATGTGGGGTGAGGTGTATGAGCCTCTGGTCGACGATCAATGGCCACACAACCCTAATTTTTGTCGAAAATAGCCATGAACGACCATTTTCAATGACACTGAAGGCTAACACCTACGGATTTTTGACCAAGAAATGGTCTCCACCATAAATCCAAGAATGTGATCTATGGCAAGGAAACATATGTGTAGTGAGGTGTATGAGCCTCTGGTCGAAGATCAATGGCCACACAACCCCCATTTTTGTCGAAAATAGCCATGAATGACCATTTACAATAATACCGAAGGCTAACACCTACGGATTTTTGACCAAGAAATGGTATCAACCAGAAATCCAAGAATGTGATCTATGGCAAGGAAACATATGTGGGGTGAGGTGTACGAGCCTCTGGTCGATCATCAATGGCCACACAACCCCCATTTTTGTCGAAAATAGCCATGAACGACCATTTTCAATGACACTGAAGGCTAACACCTACGGATTTTTGACCAAGAAATGGTCTCCACCAGAAATCCAAGAATGTGATCTATGGCAAGGAAACATATGTGGGGTGAGGTGTACGAGCCTCTGGTCGATGATCAATGGCCACACAACCCCCATTTTGCCGAAAATAGCCATGAACGACCATTTTCAATAATACCGAAGGCTAACACGTACGAGTATTTAACCAAGAAATGGTCTCCACCAGAAATCCAAGAATGTGATCTATGGCAAGGAAACATATGTGGGGTGAGGTTTATGAGCCTCTAGTCGATGATAAATGGCCACACAACCCCCATTTTTTATGAAAATAGCCATGAGCGACCTTGAAAATAGCCATGAGCGACCATTTTCAATAATACTAGAGGCTAACACCTACGGATTTTAGGCCAAGAAATGGTCTCCACCAGAAATCCAAGAATGTGATCTACGACAAGGAAACATATGTGGGGTGAGGTGTATGAGCCTCTGGTCGACGATCAATGGCCACAACCCCCATTTTGCCGAAAATAGCCATGAACGACCATTTTCAATAATACCGAAGGCTAACACGTACGAGTTTTTGACCAAGAAATGGTCTCCACCAAAAATCCAAGAATGTGATCTATGGCAAGGAAACATATGTGGGGTGAGATTTATGAGCCTCTAGTCGATGATAAATGGCCACACAACCCCCATTTTGCCGAAAATAGCCATGAATGACCATTTTCAATAATACCGAAGGCTAACACCTACGGATTTTTGACCAAGAAATGGTCTCCACCAGAAATCCAAGAATGTGATCTATGGCAAGGAAACATATGTGGGGTGAGGTGTATGAGCCTCTGGTCGACGATCAATGGCCACACAACCCTAATTTTTGTCGAAAATAGCCATGAACGACCATTTTCAATGACACTGAAGGCTAACACCTACGAATTTTTGACCAAGAAATGGTCTCCACCATAAATCCAAGAATGTGATCTATGGCAAGGAAACATATGTGGGGTGAGGTGTATGAGCATCTGGTCGATGATCAATGGCCACACAACCCCCATTTTTGTCGAAAATAGCCATGAACGACCATTTTCAATAATATCGAAGGCTAACACCTACGGATTTTTGACCAAGAAATGGTCTCCACCAGAAATCCAAGAATGTGATCTACGACAAGGAAACATATGTGGGGTGAGGTGTATGAGCCTCTGGTCGACGATCAATGGCCACACAACCCCCATTTTTGTCGAAAATAGCCATGAATGACCATTTTCAAAAATACCAAAGGCTAACACGTACGGATTTTTGACCAAGAAATGGTCTCCACCAGAAATCCAAGAATGTGATCTATGGCAAGGAAACATATGTGGGGTGAGGTGTATGAGCCTCTGGTCGATGATCAATGGCCACACAACCCCCATTTTTGTCGAAAATTGCCATGAATGACCATTTACAATAATACCGAAGGCTAACACCTACGGATTTTTGACCAAGAAATGGTCTCCACCAGAAATCCAAGAATGTGATATATGGCAAGGAAACATATGTGGGGTGAGGTGTATGAGCCTCTGGTCGATGATCAATGGCCACACAACCCCCATTTTTGTCGAAAATAGCCATGAACGACCATTTTCAATAATACCGAAGGCTAACACGTACGAGTTTTTGACCAAGAAATGGTTTCCACCAAAAATCCAAGAATGTGATCTATGGCAAGGAAACATATGTGTAGTGAGGTGTACGAGCCTCTGGTCGATGATCAATGGCCACACAACCCCCATTTTTGTCGAAAATAGCCATGAATGACCATTTTCAATAATACCGAAGGCTAACACCTACGGATTTTTGACCAAGAAATGGTCTCCACCAGAAATCCAAGAATGTGATCTATGGCAAGGAAACATATGTGGGGTGAGGTGTACGAGCATCTGGTCGATGATCAATGGCCACAGAACCCCCATTTTGCCGAAAATAGCCATGAACGACCATTTTCAATAATACCGAAGGCTAACACCTACGAGTTTTTGACCAAGAAATGGTCTCCACCAAAAATCCAAGAATGTGATCTATGGCAAGGAAACATATGTGTAGTGAGGTGTACGAGCCTTTGGTTGATGATCAATGGCCACACAACCCCCATTTTTGTCGAAAATAGCCATGAATGACCATTTTCAATAATACCGAAGGCTAACACCTACGGATTTTTGACCAAGAAATGGTCTCCACCAGAAATCCAAGAATGTGATCTATGGCAAGGAAACATATGTGGGGTGAGGTGTACGAGCCTCTGGTCGATGATCAATGGCCACACAACCCCCATTTTGCCGAAAATAGCCATGAACGACCATTTTCAATAATACCGAAGGCTAACACGTACGAGTTTTTAACCAAGAAATGGTCTCCACTAGAAATCCAAGAATGTGATCTATGGCAAGGAAACATATGTGGGGTGAGGTTTATGAGCCTCTAGTCGATGATAAATGGCCACACAACCCCCATTTTTTATGAAAATAGCCATGAGCGACCTTGAAAATAGCCATGAGCGACCATTTTCAATAATACAAGAGGCTAACACCTACGGATTTTAGACCAAGAAATGGTCTCCACCAGAAATCCAAGAATGTGATCTATGGCAAGGAAACATATGTGGGGTGAGGTGTATGAGCGTCTGGTCGATGATCAATGGCCACACAACCCCCATTTTTGTCGAAAATAGCCATGAACGACCATTTTCAATAATACCGAAGGCTAACACCTACGGATTTTTGACCAAGAAATGGTCTCCACCAGAAATCCAAGAATGTGATCTATGGCAAGGAAACATATGTGGGGTGAGGTGTATGAGCCTCTGGTCGACGATCAATGGCCACACAACCCTAATTTTTGTCGAAAATAGCCATGAACGACCATTTTCAATGACACTGAAGGCTAACACCTACGGATTTTTGACCAAGAAATGGTCTCCACCAGAAATCCAAGAATGTGATCTACGACAAGGAAACATATGTGGGGTGAGGTGTATGAGCCTCTGGTCGACGATCAATGGCCACACAACCCCCATTTTGCCGAAAATAGCCATGAATGACCATTTTCAATAATATCGAAGGCTAACACCTACGGATTTTTGACCAAGAAATGGTCTCCACCAGAAATCCAAGAATGTGATCTACGACAAGGAAACATATGTGGGGTGAGGTGTATGAGCCTCTGGTCGACGATCAATGGCCACACAACCCCCATTTTGCCGAAAATAGCCATGAATGACCATTTTCAATAATACCGAAGGCTAACACGTACGAGTTTTTAACCAAGAAATGGTTTCCACCAGAAATCCAAGAATGTAATCTATGGCAAGGAAACATATGTGGGGTGAGGTTTATGAGCCTCTAGTCGATGATAAATGGCCACACAACCCCCATTTTTTTATGAAAATAGCCATGAGCGACCTTGAAAATAGCCATGAGCGACCATTTTCAATAATACTAGAGGCTAACACCTACGGATTTTAGACCAAGAAATGGTCTCCACCAGAAATCCAAGAATGTGATCTATGGCAAGGAAACATATGTGGGGTGAGGTGTATGAGCGTCTGGTCGATGATCAATGGCCACACAACCCCCATTTTTGTCGAAAATAGCCATGAACGACCATTTTCAATAATACCGAAGGCTAACACGTACGAGGTTTTAACCAAGAAATGGTTTCCACCAGAAATCCAAGAATGTAATCTATGGCAAGGAAACATATGTGGGGTGAGGTGTATGAGCCTCTAGTCGATGATCAATGGCCACACAACCCCCATTTTTGTCGAAAATAGCCATGAGCGACCATTTTCAATAATACCGAAGGCTAACACCTACGGATTTTAGGCCAAGAAATGGTCTCCACCAGAAATCCAAGAATGTGATCTATGGCAAGGAAACATATGTGGGGTGAGGTGTATGAGCCTCTGGTCGATGATCAATGGCTACACAACCCCCATTTTTGTCGAAAATAGCCATGAACGACCATTTTCAATAATACAGAAGGCTAACACGTACGAGTTTTTGACCAAGAAATGGTCTCCACCAAAAATCCAAGAATGTGATCTATGGCAAGGAAACATATGTGGGGTGAGATTTATGAGCCTCTAGTCGATGATAAATGGCCACACAACCCCCATTTTTTTATGAAAATAGCCATGAGCGACCATTTTCAATAATACAAGAGGCTAAGACCTACTGATTTTTGACCAAGAAATGGTCTCCACCAGAAATCCAAGAATGTGATCTATGGCAAGGAAACATATGTGGGGTGAGGTGTATGAGCCTCTGATCGATGATCAATGGCCACACAACCCCCATTTTGCCGAAAATAGCCATGAATGACCATTTTCAATAATACCGAAGGCTAACACGTACGAGTTTTTAACCAAGAAATGGTTTCCACCAGAAATCCAAGAATGTGATCTATGGCAAGGAAACATATGTGGGGTGAGGTGTACGAGCCTCTGGTCGATGATCAATGGCCACACAACCCCCATTTTTTATGAAAATAGCCATGAGCGACCATTTTCAATAATACTAGAGGCTAAGACCTACGGATTTTAGACCAAGAAATGGTCTCCACCAGAAATCCAAGAATGTGATCTATGGGAAGGAAACATATGTGGGGTGAGGTGTATGAGCGTCTGGTCGATGATCAATGGTGGCCATTGATCATCGACCAGAGGCTCATACACCTCACCCCACATATGTTTCCTTGCCATAGATCACATTCTTGGATTTCTGGTGGAGACCATTTCTTGGTCAAAAATCCGTAGGTGTTAGCCTTCGGTATTATTGTAAATGGTCATTCATGGCTATTTTCGACAAAAATGGGGGTTGTGTGGCCATTGATCATCGACCAGATGCTCATACACCTCACCCCACATATGTTTCCTTGCCGTAGATCACATTCTTGGATTTCTGGTGGAGACCATTTCTTGGTTAAAAACTCGTACGTGTTAGCCTTTGGTATTATTGAAAATGGTCGTTCATGGCTATTTTCGGCAAAATGGTGGTTGTGTGGCCATTGATCATCGACTAGAGGCTCGTACACCTCACCCCACATATGTTTCCTTGCCATAGATCACATTCTTGGATTTCTGGTGGAGACCATTTCTTGGTTAAAAACTCGTACGTGTTAGCCTTCGGTATTATTGAAAATGGTCGTTCATGGCTATTTTCGGCAAAATGGGGGTTGTGTGGCCATTCATCATCGACCAGAGGCTCAGAAACCTCACCCCACATATGTTTCCTTGCCATAGATTACATTCTTGGATTTCTGGTGGAAACCATTTCTTGGTTAAAAACTCGTACGTGTTAGCCTTCGGTATTATTGAAAATGGTCATTCATGGCTATTTTAGGCAAAATGGGGGTTGTGTGGCCATTGATCATCGACCAGAGGCTTGTACACCTCACCCCACATATGTTTCCTTGCCATAGATCACATTCTTGGATTTCTGGTGGAGACCATTTCTTGGTCAAAAATCCGTACGTGTTAGCCTTTGGTATTTTTGAAAATGGTCATTCATGGCTATTTTCGACAAAAATGGGGGTTGTGTGGCCATTGATCATCGACTAGAGGCTCATACACCTCACCCCACATATGTTTCCTTGCCATAGATCACATTCTTAGATTTCTGGTGGAGACCATTTCTTGGTCAAAAATCCGTAGGTGTTAGCCTTCGTTATTATTGAAAATGGTCATTCATGGCTATTTTCGACAAAAATGGGGGTTGTGTGGCCATTGATCATCGACCAGATGCTCATACACCTCACCCCACATATGTTTCCTTGCCATAGATCACATTCTTGGATTTCTGGTGGAGACCATTTCTTGGTCTAAAATCTGTAGGTGTTAGCCTCTAGTATTATTGAAAATGGTCGCTCATGGCTATTCTCAAGGTCGCTCATGGCTATTTTCATAAAAAATGGGGGTTGTGTGGCCATTTATCATCGACTAGAGGCTCATAAACCTCACCCCACATATGTTTCCTTGCCATAGATTACATTCTTGGATTTCTGGTGGAGACCATTTCTTGGTTAAAAACTCGTACGTGTTAGCCTTCGGTATTATTGAAAATGGTCATTCATCGCTATTTTCGGCAAAATGGGGGTTGTGTGGCCATTGATCGTCGACCAGAGGCTCATACACCTCACCCCACATATGTTTCCTTGCCATAGATCACATTCTTGGATTTCTGGTGGAGACCATTTCTTGGTCAAAAATCCGTAGGCGTTAGCCTTCGGTATTATTGTAAATGGTCATTCATGGCTATTTTCGACAAAAATTGGGGTTGTGTGGCCATTGATCATCGACCAGAGGCTCATACACCTCACTACACATATGTTTCCTTGCCATAGATCACATTCTTGGATTTATGGTGGAGACCATTTCTTGGTCAAAAATCCGTAGGTGTTAGCCTTCAGTGTCATTGAAAATGGTCGTTCATGGCTATTTTTGACAAAAATTAGGGTTGTGTGGCCATTGATCGTCGACCAGAGGCTCATACACCTCACCCCACATATGTTTCCTTGCCATAGATCAAATTCTTGGATTTCTGGTGGAGACCATTTCTTGGTCAAAAATCCGTAGGTGTTAGCCTTCGGTATTATTGAAAATGGTCATTCATGGCTATTTTCGGCAAAATGGGGGTTGTGTGGCCATTAATCATCGACCAGAGGCTCGTACACCTCACCCCACATATGTTTCCTTGCCATAGATCACATTCTTGGATTTCTGGTGGAGACCATTTCTTGGTTAAAAATCCGTACGTGTTAGCCTTTGGTATTTTTGAAAATGGTCATTCATGGCTATTTTCGACAAAAATGGGGGTTGTGTGGCCATTGATCATCGACTAGAGGCTCATACACCTCACCCCACATATGTTTCCTTGCCATAGATCACATTCTTGGATTTCTGGTGGAGACCATTTCTTGGTAAAAAATTCGTAGGTGTTAGCCTTCGGTATTATTGAAAATGGTCGTTCATGGCTATTTTCGACAAAAATGGGGGTTGTGTGGCCATTGATCATCGACCAGACGCTCATACACCTCACCCCACATATGTTTCCTTGCCATAGATCACATTCTTGGATTTCTGGTGGAGACCATTTCTTGGTCTAAAATCCGTAGGTGTTAGCCTCTAGTATTATTGAAAATGGTCGCTCATGGCTATTTTCAAGGTCGCTCATGGCTATTTTCATAAAAAATGGGGGTTGTGTGGCCATTTATCATCGATTAGAGGCTCATAAACCTCACCCCACATATGTTTCATTGCCATAGATTACATTCTTGGATTTCTAGTGGAAACCATTTCTTGGTTAAAAACTCGTACGTGTTAGCCTTCGGTATTATTGAAAATGGTCATTCATGGCTATTTTCGGCAAAATGGTGGTTGTGTGGCCATTGATCATCGACCAGAGGCTCATACACCTCACCCCACATATGTTTCCTTGTCGTAGATCACATTCTTGGATTTCTGGTGGAGACCATTTCTTGGTCAAAAATCCGTAGGTGTTAGCCTTCGATATTATTGAAAATGGTCATTCATGGCTATTTTCGGCAAAATGGGGGTTGTGTGGCCATTGATCGTCGACCAGAGGCTCATACACCTCACCCCACATATGTTTCCTT